>NC_052944.1:67157867-67385367 GCF_013358895.1 Oreochromis aureus
CTTTCCTAGCGGCCTCTTCATCGTTCCCATTCGCCTGTGGGATCCCCAGGTACTTGTAACTGTCCTCTATGTCTGCAATGTTGCCTTCTGGTAGTTCAATCCCCTCAGTTCTGACTACCTTCCCTCTCTTTGTTACCATCCGACTACACTTCTCCAGCCCGAATGACATTCCAATGTCATTGCTGTATAACCTGGTAGTGTGTATCAGTGAATCGATGTCTCGTTCACTCTTGGCATACAGCTTGATGTCATCCATGTACAGGAGGTGGCTGACAACCGCTCCGTTCCGTAGTCGATATCCGTAGCCAGTCTTGTTAATGATCTCACTGAGGGGTTCAGGCCTATGCAGAACAGCAGTGGGGACAGAGCATCTCCTTGGTAGATCCCGCACTTGATGGTGACTTGTGCTATGGGCTTGGGTTGGCCTCTAGTGTTGTGTGCCACATCCCCATTGAGTTACTGATGAAGGCTCTTAGGGTCCTGTTGATCTTGTACAGTTCTAGGCATTCCAGTATCCAGCTGTGGGGCATTGAGTCATAGGCCTTCTTGTAATCAATCCAGGCTGTGCACAGGTTGGTCAGTCTGGTCTTGCAGTCTCGGCTGACTGTTCTGTCTACCAGTAGCTGGTGTTTTGCGCCTCTGGTATTCTTGCCAATCCCTTTCTGTGCCCCGCTCATGTATTGACCCATGTGCCTGTTCATCTTAGCCGATATGATGCCTGACAGGAGCTTCCATGTAGTACTGAGGCAGGTTATTGGTTGGTAGTTGGATGGGACCGGTCCTATATATATATATATATATATATATATATATATATATATATATATATATATATATATATATATATATATATATATATATATATATATATATATATATATATATATATATATATATATATATATATATATATATATATATATATATATATATATATATATATGTACATATACATATATGTATAACACAACACATACAAATATCAACTCACGCCAGTCTGAATGCTATCGAAAAAAGGAGTGTTTTCAAAAGCTTTTTACAAACAGGAAATGAAGATGCCTGTCTTGTCATGATCCTGAGTCTATGACCCAGCGTTTTGAGTTTATTGTTATTATTTTCCAGTTTCTGCTGTTTTGTATTTGTTCTTAGGGTTTGAGTTGTGTTTCTATCATCCCTACCTGTGTCTCTCCTCTGTGTTCTGTTCGTGTCCCCAGTTGGTTGTGTAAAACAGTCTGTGTGTTTCCTGTTTTACTTTGTAGGTTTGTGTCTCGTTAGGTCCATTAGTTCCAGCTGTTTCCCCTCCTGTGTGCTATTTCCTGATTACCTGATGTGTGTATTTATACTGCGTCTCTGCTTGTGCTCCTCGTCGTGTCGTTTGTGTTTCTCTGTGTATCTCTGTGTACTCCGCATTATCCCGTGTTTCTCCCGTGTTTCTCCATGTCTCTCTGCTCCTCGCTCCGTGTCCTCTTTTTTGTATTAGTTTTCCCAGTTTAGGTTTATGTTCGGTTCTGCTCCACACCTTGGTTTTGTGCACTGTAAATAAAATCCACTTGCACCTCTGCCACTGTCTGCTATTGGATCCTCCTATCTCACCTTCATACGACTGCTGCCCCAGTCGTGACATGTCTAATATTTAAAGGCAGCGTATTCCAAACTTTTGGGGCCATAACTGAAAAGGCTCGCTCTCCTCTGCATTTGAGCCTTGATTTTGGGACAACCAACAGCAGCTGGTCAGCTGATCTGAGGGTCCGTGAAGGAATATATATATATATATATATATTCGTTTATATATTAGTGTCCAACACTGTATTACATCTAAAGAAAATGTTATTTTTATGTCATGGCTCCCATTTTTCCTAACAATGTTAATGCTAGAGGAAGTCTGGAACTGTTCTTGAGCGTTGGCAACTTTCACACACTATGTGCATCAGCATTTCGCAACCCTGCTGTGAAACTTTATGTGGTCTTTGTTGCTGTGGCTCCTAAACACTTCCACTTTGCAGTTAATCGTGGACTTGGGTAAACTATTATAGTACCACACTCAAATTCAGTGAGGAGCCTATCGATATGAAAATGTCCCGAAGAAAGCTGCACATGTTGTTTCATGTTTCATTTGACACAAAGTGACTAAAACAGAGTGGAGAAAATCCAGATTTCCAAACATCCTGAAGAACACGTTATTCACATCTCTTTTGGTGCATGACTGCTAGAGTTCATTTGATTTTAAAATGTTGGTTTTGTTATGAAAACGTGTTTGCATAGGTAGCAAACACATTTTCATAACAAAAACGCCCAAAAGAAATAGCAGGAGTGCACAGAGAAAGAGGGCGGGGATTCATTTTCTGTAAATGAAGAAGACGTCACATCACTGAGAGGAACGATGAAGGAAACATCTCTGCAATGTCTGCTGAGTAAGTAAAAACCTCTTAAGGTTACCTAAAGTTTATTTTGACAGATTTTTTGATTGTTGATTGATGACAGATGGAAGAAAATAACATAAACAAGAAGTGAAACAGAATTTCAAGAAAGTTTAAAACACAAAAAAGACACATTTCAGCTGTGAAGAGGAAGTTTGAGCATCTTACACAAAAAAAGGATGTGAAAAACTGAATTTAGCAATTTAGTGATTTTAAAAACAGAACTGTACTGTGGACATACATTTACTATTACTTGTGATGTCTTTTTGACAATGCATACAGAAAGTCTACAGCACGAAAACAAAGTGGAACGATATTAAAAAAATGAAAAATTACTTGCTTGAATGTTTGACAATAATATAAAAATTCATCCATCCTCAGATTAAGATCATGACTGCTTGTTTCTGTTGTCTTTGTTATGAAAATAATTGAAGTTAAAGACTTTGTCTGATCTTGAAAATAAACATGTTTTATGTGGAGTTTTTTTTCTATCAGTGTTTGTGTTTATGTCTGTGGACGTGATTCATGTCTGACTGCAGTCATCACATTTGACAAATCACAAGTTTCAAATTTTGACATGAAACATAAATCAGACTTTAGAGGAACATTTTAATCAACACTGACACCAAAGAATCTCTTCTCTTTATTGGACACAGCAGTACAGAAGAAAATATGACTTATGACGTCACTAATTGACTGATTGATGAAAAATTGATTTGTTTGTGAAAACTCAAACCAACCTTTTCTCTTTAGTTCTGATCTCAGTGCTGAGCTGCACAACACACCAAGGTCAGTAACCTTCTTCTGTCACAGTTTAAACCTGATAAATGCTCAATGATATGACCTGATTGGGTTCATGTTTCAGAATGGAAAGTACAAGAGATCATCAGTTTTTCATTTTAACCCTCACAGCTCGTCTGACTGTGAGTCCCAGCAGCCTTCAGTTCTTTAAAGGAGACTTTGTGTCTCTGAGCTGTGAGGAGGACGACAGCTCTGCTGGATGGACTCTGAGGAGAAACACAAGCAAACAACAGAGGACTCAGTGTGGAGATTGGTGGGGAGAAGCAGCTGGTTCTTCATGTAACATCACTGTTTTCCTACTGGACAGTGGAGTTTACTGGTGTGAGTCCAGAGAGGGTCCCATCAGTAACATGGTTAACCTGACAGTCACTGGTAAGCTGAGTGTGTGGAGTTAGTGTTGATGAAGCTGTGTGTAAATGGATGAAATGCTGTAGTTTGTCTCTGTGTTGAGGTGGATCAGTGATCCTGCAGAGTCCTGTCCTCCCTGTGATGGAGGGAGATGACGTCACTCTGCTCTGTAAAACAAAGACCACTCCCTCCAACCTCCCAGCTGCTTTCTATAAAGATGGCTCCCTCATCAGGAAGCAGCCTACAGGTCACATGACCATCCAGCATGTTGCCAGGTCTGATGAAGGCCTCTACAAGTGTGACATCAGCGGTCATGGAGAGTCTCCATCCAGCTGGATCACTGTCACAGGTGACACACTCACCTGTCTGTGTTTCTGCAGCTTTCAACATTCACAATGTGACGACAACTTAATGACTGTGTTTGCTTTATTTCAGACAAACACACCATCACACCTCCACCTACATCCACACCTCCACCTACATCCACACCTCCTCCTGATTTCTCCTGTGTCCCTCTATCACTCTTTTCTCTTGTCCTCACTGTGTCAGTTATTAGTTCAGTCTGTGTTCTGGTTCTTGTGGTGTTACTGGTTCTGCTGGTGAGACGACAAGTTCAAAGGAAAACTGAATGTGAGTCTGAGACGTTTCTCTTTCAGGTTTAGTTTCTCAGAGTAAAGTTCTGTAAATTATTTTAATGTCATATTCACAAGTTATTTAAACAGTTTCCTGCTGTGATTATGAAACAGTGAATTGCTTTGCTGTTCATTCTGGTTACTTTTATCTGACAGGGGAGGAGTTGGAGATAAAGTCATCAACAACAGCCAATCAGAGGAAGCAGAGGTAGTTTTTAATGTGCTGTGTGTTGAGGGTTCATGTTGATATTCAAAGGAAATATAAAAATTGGTTAAATGAACTCTGTGAACTCACTGATCTTAAACTAATGTGTTAAACACAATTAAAATTCCTTAAATATTACTTGCATAATATGCATTGTTCACAGTAACATTCGTTAAAGACTGAAGAATAACTCCTTGAGTTGGTTTAACTTGAGCCCAAAACTCTTTCCCTCACACACAGCTTTTCATAAACAATTTAAATACATTACTTTTATTCTGCCCCTCCCCAGAACTGTGGAAACATCTGAATCTAATTTAGATTCATTCATTTATATTTTGACAGTTTATGATCCCGAGCAACATAAATCGGATGCCGAATTTCCACTTTAACAGCTTTTTACCATGAAAATACACACACAGAGATCATCTTACTTCCTGTTGCCTACACTGGTTTATTTTTTATTCTTTAAACGATGGAGATTATTTGAGTTTGTCCATCCTCAATTTCCTCCTTTAAATCTAATCTCTCTTCATCTCCTGTTCTGGTTTTTCCGAGTGAAGTGAGCTCTTTGTGTCATGGTCATGGCTCAGTGACCCAGTGTTTCTGTTTGTATTGTTATTCCTTGATTTCATGTGTCATTGTGAGTCTCTTGGTTTTGGTTTCTGTCTTAAGTATTCCTAGCTTCTTAGTTCTTTAGTTTTTACTGTGTTCTAGTTCTTAGGTTTTGGTTCCATGTGTGTACATTGTTGTGTGAGTTCTTGTGCCGTGTTTATATCTCCGTCTCACTATCTAAACACTCAACAAAAAGTTTCTTTTTATTACCAAGTCACTGTAATTCATTCTCCTGCCACTCTCTGTGATATAAACTACCAAACTAAACATTTTTAATTTGAATGTTGCGCTGAACAACATCAAACTGTTCGCGGTTTGATGTTTTTCAGGGAGTGGTGGGACAGCTGACGTGGCTCTTCTGATCAATTATTGATTCAGGAAACAGCAAAGCATGAAACTGAGTTTATGTCTGGAAGATGTCAGATACATAAACTTCTCTTTAACATAAAGATTTGATTTTATTCTTCTTCAGACTTTAACTGTGATGCTCTGATACTTTCACTAACATTCTCCTGTTGTGTTCATTTACTTTACATAAATATAACAGATTTGTTTGCAGAGCTGCTTATTCTTCTTATGCTGAACTGTGTGTGTTTGTGTTCAGAATTTAAACCAGAGCCAGACGTCGTCTACTCCTCACTGAAGTAGTCCACCAGTCCAACCACTGACGTCCAGCTGCTGGTCTCTAACTGGTCCAGACAGCCACACAATGTTGATTTGCATATATTCTGTAGTGTCTTCTCATTATAATATACACACTCAGTGTTTGTATGAGTGTATATTGTATAACTAAAATATGAATCTCATCTGTACAGCAGTGACCTGCCTTCTCTGCAGCATCCATAAACTTTGCTGTCACATGTTGTTCCTGTCGTGTGGTTCAGTGGGTTTCAGAAGTATTGCTGATGGAAAATGCGAGTTGTGTTTCTAACTGATACACACCTCTATTCAGAGCAGATAAGAAAGAACAGACAAACAACTTAACCTCAACCACAGATTAAAAACAGCAGAAACATCATTCAGTGGCTGAAATCACTCCGAACAAATTGTTTGTCTTGAGTTGTGTATCAATTTGTGTAAAGTCAATCAAATTGGTAAGATTTTACTTCACCAAGACTAATGTTAAATTAGTTTTAATCCTAAACAGGCACTTTTTCTGTTCACAGCTTTACTATTTGGGGTTTCTAATGAATGTTAATCAAATCAAAACCTCAACACTAGATTAAATTTAAATCAGTGAGCTGCCTTCATGTACAGTCTGAGGGATTTTCTCATGTGTAAAATTGCTGAAACTGTCTCCTCACTCTGTGACTCACACCTGTTTGTACTAGAGTGCCCGCAATCTCATCTTAGTTTTACTGGATTTCAGTGCAACATTTGATACAGTTGACCACAACATATCACTCAAATGACTGGAGAACTGGGCAGGTCTTTCAGGAACTGTACTAAACTGGTTCAAAACATACTTAGAAAACAGGAAATACTTTGTATCAATAGGTAACTTCACATCTGGGCAGACGAGTATCACATGTGGAGTTCCCCAAGGTTCCATTTTGGGACCCCTTATGCTTAACATTTACATGCTCCCACTGGCACAGATTATAAAGAACAACAAAATAATCTATCATAGCTATGCAGATGACACACACATGTATATCACAATGTCATCACCTCTCCTCCTGGTTCCATCTGTGTCCCTCCATCACTCTTCTCTCTTGTTCTCATTGTGTTATTTCTTAAATCAGTCTATGT
The DNA here is from genome assembly GCF_013358895.1 of Oreochromis aureus. Classification (NCBI taxonomy): domain Eukaryota; kingdom Metazoa; phylum Chordata; class Actinopteri; order Cichliformes; family Cichlidae; genus Oreochromis; species Oreochromis aureus. The sequence goes on from NC_052944.1 coordinate 67,164,635, forward strand.
TGTGGTTCTACTGGTGTTACTGGTTCTGCTCGTGAGACAACATGTTCAAAGGAAATCTCAAGGTGAGACTGAGACATTTCTCTTTCAGGTTTTGTTTCTCAGAGTAAAATTCTCTAAATAATTTTAATGTAATATTAACAAATCATTTAAACAGTTTCTCACTGTGATTATGAAACACTAAATTACTTTTCTGTTCATTCTGGTTCCTTTGATCTGACAGGGGAGAAGGTGGAGATGATGACATCATGTTCAGTGATAGCAAAAGCTGAAGTCAACAACAGCCAATCAGAGGAAGCAGAGGTAGTTTTTAATACGCTGTGTGTTGAGCGTTCATGTTGATCGTCAAAGGAACTTTAAAACTTGGTTAAATGAACTCTGTGAACTCACTGATCTTAAACAAATGTTTTAAACACAAATAGAATTCCCTTTGTCCCATTTTAAGATAACTCTTTGAATTGGTTTAGTGCCAGCCCCAAACACTTGCCCTCACACACAGCTTTTCATAAAAAAAATGTAAAGACATTACTTTTATTCTGCCCCTCCCCCCCACAAACTGTAGAAACATCTAAGAGACATCTAAGTGTAATCCATTCATTTACATTTAACAGTTTATGATCCACAGCAACATGAATGTGATGCCAAGTTTACACTTTAACAGGCAGATCATCTTACTTCCTACTCGCCTACACTGGTTTATGTTTTTTTTATTTCCACTGTGGATTTTTTTTTTCAGTCTGTCCATTCTCAATTTCTTCCTTGTCTACCCTCCATATGTCTTAGTTCCTCCCACCAGAGACACAAGCACAGGATGTAAAGAAGAAACACAAGGAGAGAAGACCTGAGATGTTAGACTTTAACACAATCAGACAAACTCACTTCAGAGCCTGATTTTAAAGTTAAATCAGCTATTTATTTTTAGTTTTAACCCCTCAGCCTGAAGGTCTTGGGATATAGTTGTTGCAGCAACTTTATGAACATGATAGCTCAAGAAGGAAGTCTTGCAGGATTTATTAAACCAATGCCATAGGTGTATTAACTCAAGAAGGATATCATATACTTCATGATAGTTCTGTCTTGTTTAACTTGTTCATCTAGAGTTTTGTGACAACTAAAGAGTCCACTGCCAGGAAGCGAAAGGGTAGCATTGACACCTGCCAACGTTTATTGATTTTGTTACAGCCAACTTCTGTATTTTATTATTTGAGATGTGAGCAGAACAGTATTCATTATAACTTTGATTTGTTTAAGTCTGGAAAATGATCCTAGTCAGGGTTACTGTGGGAATCAGTGTGTGGGGAAACCCTGAGGTCTGTGTAGTGTCTGTGTGGGGAAAAGACTCACAGTAACTTCTAATCTGAGCACCAGTAGATGTTTAATAGCAGCTCATTCAGCTGACTGCTGATCTCTGTGTTTTTACACAATTGAATTCTACAAGATGGAAGCAGATGTTTCACAAGCTTTCTTGCCTGATGTTCAACCCTACACTGACAGCATAGTGTGCAGTGCCTTTATACTAGACCACTTTATGAAGCGTCACTGAGCAGTCCTTATACCTTTAAATCTAACCTACAGATAACAGAATACATGCCCCAAAATGTATTTTGTAACGTATTCCGTTACGTTACTCAATGAGAGTAACGTATTCCGAATACTTTGGATTACTTAATATATTAACATGCATTTTACGACTACATGAATGTACTATTGCTGTGTGATTTATTACTATTACTCAAGGTCCGCGGCTCCTTACTATAATAAAGGGACCTCTGGCTAATACGTCAGGTTCCGTGTCGGACTCGTAGCCAAATAGCTTTACTTTGTTATCTGGGTCAACTTTGCTTGTGAGAGACAGAGAGAGGCGTTGAAAAGCTGCTCAAACGTAACTTATTGTTTCGGAGGAAAACACGAACACAGTGTACAGTCGAGTCTTAATCCGGTCTTTAAGTCTGACGTCACTAGCCGTGTCTGGGCCTAAACTCCGCTGCAGGTCCATATATCAAACGATCACTGTGGCATTACTGAGAGAAGAAGATAATACAAAACATTAAACATGTTAACAACACAAAAGCCATATTAAACGCAGACTACTTTAGGGCCGGAAGTAGGATTCGTCACGTTATCACTTAAAGACTGGATAACGTACTTACAACTGGGTAAGCACTCTTCTTGGCTGCAGTGGTTATTATTATATTTACATGCTTCCAGCTCCCGTTTCTGCTCAATGATAACTCGTACTTTTCCACTCCCCTTTTTCTCTCTCCTCGCGCTCACAGACACATAACGGGTATGGCAGACCATTCTCCCTGCAACACGGACTACACTGCCCATGAGGCTACATTCTTTAGGGCTATGCCTGTAGCATTCTGCCTGTTAGCTCAGCAAAACAACAACAACAAAAAGGCGCTCTCTCACCCAGGAAACACACAGTTGCAGAGAGAGCGTGCGCGTCACCCTGTAACCATGGCAACCGTAACGCTGCCGCCTGGAACAACAGAACGTAGCTGTCAAACAAAATCCAAACAGTCCTGACCCGCGACAATATGAAACAGGAAAATACCGCAGTGTAATCCATTTATTTCAACAAAGTAACTGTATTCTAAATACCACCTTTTTAAACGGTAACTGTAACGGAATACAGTTACTCATATTTTGTATTTTAAATACATAACGGCGATACATGTATTCCGTTACTCCCCAACACTGGTGATGGGCTGCACTGTGCTGAGAAATCCAGGAAGTGTTTGATGAAGTACATGTCGAGACTCGCTTCTTTAAGCAGGGGTGGATCTACACAGTTGTCATGAGGTGGCATGTGCCTCTTTCAAACAATCCTTGCCAATGCTAGTGTTGCATATGAAAGTATTATTTATTGAAAGAGGCTAGCATTAACACTTTGAGCCAAGCTACAATATACACTGATTATAAATTCTAAAACCAAATATATTGCATAGTGTCACCTCTCACCCCTCCCCAATAAAAAAAAAAAAAGAGTCAGCCCATAGCGCAGACTGGTTTTATTTCTTGTTGTCGGTAGCAACCGATTCTTATGATTGTGCCAGAGTGCATTTTGAAACAACACCATTCACCCTAAAAAAAATGCTGGGTTAAAAGTAGCCCAATTTGTAACCCAGTGCTGGGTCAAATATGGACCAAGCCAACGTTGGTTTGTTTCAACTTAACAGGGTTGGGTTATTGGTTTGACCCAGCTCACTGTGTTAGGATAATATTGGGTCTGTTCCCACAAACCCCACTAATTCTAGAGACTTATTCATCATGAATGAAAACAAGACAGTCAGCGATCGATCGATTACTTGCGCAAGGGAGGCCTCATCTGTGCCCAGCACGAAAATGACCCCAAATCCGGCCTCCTCTCGCTGCCTTTTATTGAGAGACATTTCACACAAAACACAGCAAAGCAACGCCCACAGGGTTCTAAGGCAGGGGTCGGCAACCCTCGGCACGCGTGCCACTGCTGGCACGCGAAGGGTTAACTGATGGCACGACCAATGCTGGACTGGCCATCGGGCATTTGCTCGGTGGCCCGGTGACTTTTTTTCCCTTTGTAACGGTATAAACAATGAAAGGTGGTGGTTTGTCCAGATGCTGGTCGGTGTGTAAAAATAACTCAGTTGCTTGGTGGTGGCTATGGCGGCGCTTCCTCAGATTCAGTAAAATTAACAAGTGGTGGAGGCCAGCAGGTGGATGAGAGAAAAGGGAGGCAGGAGGAGGAGAGACCCGAGGCGGCCGAGTGTCAGGTGAACTGAACTTCAGGTAAGAAGTTATGACCTGCAGTCTATCTGGGTCAGATATAAACCAAGTTTAGGTGGAGTTTATTTTCGTTGTGCTGACTTTTTACAGTCAGTTACAATAACTCGTACTGCAGACTAGCTAGCATGACGGAGTTTCTATACAGCTGGGTGTGTGCTTTGATGTTAGTGATACCATAGTGAACTGTATTTTATTCATAAGTTTAGTTAGTAGAGTTGCCTGTAAAAAGACGGAATCGTCCTTCATTCAGAGAAAATATTACGCGTTTCGTATTAAGCTGAAAAGGAACACAGTTTGTCCCGGACTTTAGCTAAAATGAAAAAAAAGACACAACGCTGGATTTATTCTGTCTTTACGCTGTCAGCTGCCTCTTCTTCTCTCATTCTCTCCCCCTCCCTCTCCTGTTGCTACTTCAATCATGAAACGATCAATGATCAGCTGATCGGCTTTTCTCTCGTGTTTGTTTATTTGTGCCAGAAAGAAGAAACCAGTGGATGTCGCGCTAAACAACAGCAGCACGTTTAAGCTTGATCAGCTGTTGTTAGAATTTATTTAATATTACTTTCTAGTATCAGCTGATGTTTGCTGGAGCCACAGCTGTAAAGCTGCTGGTCATGGTGGTTTGTATATCTGGTGAGAGGGAAACATGAAGATGAAACCAGGAGATGTCCTTACTGAATCATCAGAGCTGAACAGGTGATGGAGAAACAGGTTTACCTTTTAGGTGACATGGATGAGTTGAAGGGAAGTTATGAACTGTTTCTGAGAGACAAATAACACCAGGATCTGTTTCTAAGTAGCTGACAGCTGGTAACTGTGCAGGGGCGTGTCTAGTAAAGTTTTGCCAGGGGGCCAGGTAGGGCATTAACAGGGAAAGGGGGGCACAAAGAAATACTTTCTTATTCTCATTTAAAATGTCTGGCTGTTATTAAATAATTATCTGAAGCTTACAACCAAAGTTTTTATCTGAACATTGAAGTAGCTGGAATCCACAGCTGTGCGTGTTCATGGAGCTTGCATTGTCACCTGCTGGACATCACTACCTGACAAGTTTAACTGTCTTCAGAACATTGCAGAGGCCTTATTGACAGTATTTGGCTCTACATGTCTGTGTGAGCAGATTTTCTGTCACATGAGTGTCCTCGGGTAGCCGTCTGAATGCTGGACACTGAGACCTGTGTCTCTGAGTGGGAGACCAGAGATCACATTAACATGTGTATCTCTGTATTAACAAACATGCCATATTGGCCCAGTTTATTTTTCTTATCATTGTTGTGAGGAGACCATAAATAGCATTTGTATTTTCTGTATTTGCTGTAATGGAGTTCTTGTTATGGAACTTTTTTTTGTTTTTGTTTCAAAATAGCTGATAACTATTTGCTGATAGCTGCCAACATCTGCGAACAAATATACTTCTATAAAGTTGTTCTATATAGTGTGTAACTGTTCATATAGAGCGTTATTAAATTTATTGCTAATGCAATCATGTGGCACACTGACTTCTGAGGAAATTTTAAATGGCACTCGCCATCAGAAAGGTTGCCTACCCCTGTTCTAAGGCATTGTATGTATATGTGTGAACTTTTATATGTAAGTAGGAATGTGTGTGTGTGTGTGTGTGTGTGTGTGTGTGTGTGTGTGTGTGTGTGTGTGTGTGTGTGTGTGTGTGTGTTTTGGGGGTGCGTTTGTGTGACCTCCTGCTGACCAAAAGGGTCATAAAAGCAGGAAGCTTACAACACAAGAAACAGATCTTTCAGATAGGATGTATCTACAATAAAACCTCCCCCAACACAAAGTGGTTAGAGGTGCTCAGGATCAAAGGAATGGCTTTGATAATACTGCTTGAACTAAGACTGTACAAATTTAAGAAACACAATGGCAACATTCAACAATTAGACCTAACATTTCCCCCCTTTTTGTCATTGTATATACTTAAATTTCAACTTATGCACCCTTTGTTTGGACAGTGTCAGTGTAGATTTCATTCATACACAACTCCTCTTCATTCACCTTCTATCGATGCAAAAGTTCACAGTTAATACATGTAAGCAGTTAACCTGCTTCTCATTGATCTCATACACAGTAAACTACATCCTATACGTAAGCAAATCAGTGTCAACAGTCCAAAAACAGGAATTAATATTTTCAAAAGAAGATGCCACCAAGGACCAGACATTCACCAAGTTATCCAGCCTTGTGGTGCATCTACTCCTGTCATGCGATTCATTATGTAGTCCTGCAAGTAAACAACTGCCACCAGTAGTTGTTGAAAACCCATGCGGGTACTGGGTGTAGTTTGCTCTGTCCCAGTGCGCTCCTGTCATCTCACTCAGGGTCCACAGGCACAAGAAGGCGCACAGCACATTCCCAGCCATTCTGATGAGTACCTGTGGCTCAGTTGGTTTCTTCACCGGATTGAGACGAGGGGCCCTGGAGGCTTCCCCCCTCTTTGTACCCGGTCTTCCTGCCACTTACCCCGAGCTGGCCTGGATGTGTGTCACCTTCTTGCAGTGCGCTTGATGTATCCAAGCGTTCCTTCCAGCAACTTCACCGCTGTGGTCGTCGTCAGCAGCATCCGATATGGACCTTCCCACCGTGGACTGGACCAGCACTTCCTCTCCATGGCCTTATCAACATCCAATCTCCAGACTTCAGACTCTGCTCCTGCGGAGAAACAGAATCATCTGGCAGATCATTTGTTCTCAAGACTTCTTTACTTTTAAACATTTTAAGCATCTAATCTGCTAATATGCTCTCTCTTCTGCTTTTCTATCATCACTACAGAAGACTAGAACTCTAAATACCCTAACATATATGATCTCAAAGAGTCAGACCATTCTCTGTTGGAGTAATCCTCATGTACATTCGTATACATCTTAACTAATTCTATACAGTTTAACCATATCCTGCGTGTCTTCCTAAGTCTTAGCTTTACTGTCCCATTAGTTCTCTCTATCAACCCTGCACATTGTGGGTGATATGAACAATGATGTTTTAGTGTTATCCCTAGATGTTGTGCCATTAATCTAATCACTTCATTTACAAAATGTGGACCATTATCACTATAAATCGTCTCGGGAATCCCATGTTCCAAATGATATTCTTACATATTGCTTTGGCAACCGAAATGGCATCTGCTTCCCTAGTTGGTACAATTTCTACCCACTTTGAAAAAGGACACACTATCACTAAACAGTACTTATAGTTATTACAGTTGGACAGTTCTATAAAGTCCATGTGAATAACTTAAAATGGGTGACTGGGTCTGGGGAATTTCCCTCTTTTAGGTCTCAAATTACCCCAAGAATTGTGCTTGCAACATATCATACATGACCTGCAAAAATTTATTTATTTTTTTTAAGGGTATTTAATCTTAAAGTATAAACTACTCATTATCTCCCTCCTGTTGCGACATGGCAAAGCCCATGGCGCAAAATAGCAGCAGTCTTATACAAATTCTAAGGCAGTATTGGTTTATCACACAGATAACAAACACCATCCTACAAGCTCGCTCCTTCTGTAGATCACAACTGTTTCCCTGCAGTAGGTGAGTGGCCCTGCATGTCTACCAGTGCATCCCGCATAATAGCCAACGTCTGCTGGCGTTGCACTGCTAAAACGTTAACACCATGTTCTCCTAAAGTTGCCTCTTTCGCGATCTTATCTGCAAAAGCATTCCCTAATGCAACTGGATCTTTCCCTCACATGTGTGCTACACATTTACAAACGGCAATTCTACTGGGTAATAACTCTGCCTCCAGCAGATTTTGCAAGAGTTTGGCATGTTCTACAGGTTTCCCTGTAGAGGCTGTCACACCTCGTCTCACCCACTGCACCACAAAGAAATGTAATGTAGCAAATGCATGTTGGCTATCAGTGTATATTGTCACATCTTATTTCTCTGCAGCTTTACACACTTCCGTTAAAGCTAGCATCTCTGCTGCTCAAGCAAATATGAAACATGCTAGTTGTCCTGCACAGATAACTTTCTCACTATCTACTACAGTAAACCTATTTTAGTCTGTCCCTCTGCCATTGTAAAACTCACACCATCAACAAACCAAACCTTTCCCTCACCAAGTGGCACATCCATTAAGTCATCCCTCGGCTTACACTCCTTCTCTACGTGGTCTCTACACTCATGAGAAGTGCCCTCTTCTTTCGTTGGCAAAAGGTTTGCCGGATTCAGAATTGTGCACCATTTTATGGTAATATGTGGTTGTGAGAGTAACAGTAACATTAAAGACAAGTGTCTTGTAGGTGACAGAAATGTAATTTTCGCCTGCAGTAGTAGACATCTACCTCGTGTGGAACTAACAGTGTCAAAAAGGTGAAAAACTATATCCTGAAACATTGTACAGCTTAAGCTGCTGCATATACTGATCTCACGCATGGAGGTAAAGCACAAGCAACTAGAGCTAATCTGTTAGGATAGGAAGTTACTGGCTTCACTTGTGGAAAAAGTGCTGTTAGTTATTTCACAGTCACCTGGCATTTGTGCTGTTCACAGAACCACAAGTCCATCGCTGGACCTCCTCTGCGCTGTCACTTTTTGGAGCCTGACACGCTCCCTCAAGTTCTCATGATTCAACGTTGCTGAAGATTTTAAAGGCAGAGCACGTCGTACACCTTAGTTGTCTTCCTCAACGTCGAAACTCTTTCATCTTATTTAAGATTTTGCTGTGCAGAGTCTCCTCATGACGATCTCCTGGAAGCCCAGTAGCACAGCTCTCTGTGCTGAAGGTGATCTCCGATCCTCCTGAAGACTCTCTCCAGGCTTCAGCTCCCATCTTGTGGACGATCTCCTCAGTCACTCCTTCTCGTCATGGCACCTCACGACATCTGCAAATTAAAATGACACTCCTCTCACCACATGGCTTCCGCCATGTGTCAACTCCCCAATGAGACATGTACAAGAATGTTGCACAGTCCCCCTAAAACAATCTCCAGGGTTTGTCCCTTGGAGCAGCTTCACTCCAACCTGTAACCCTGTGTAAAAACATCAGTCAGCAATTAAATGTTTAGCTTGTCTAACTCCCAGCTCCACATGGAGCCTATATCCTGGAAGACAAATCTGTTAAATCAAACTTCACATTTTCAACCAACTATAGATCAAAAGAGTAATAAAGTATTCAGCATAAAAGACAAATATCATGTGCAGATATTCTCAAATCATTAAATCACTATTATTATCATAATTTGTCCCAAATCATGAACCATCCCAATTAATTCCACAATTTAATCGGTGACTTTCCTTAAGCAATGTCACTCCACTCATTTTTATCACTGTGAGCTCAATAGTGGCCAGCTAATGAGCCCCATATTCAACTATTCTGTAACCACTGCACATTTGTTCAATTGTCACTTGTCTGTCTGTGCTGAATCCTTTACAAGCACTCTTAAAGAAAAACAAACATTAGCCAAACACACGGTTCATCCTGGTGGTCAGGTGCCAGCCATCCAGATTCCAGAGATGCTGTAAAAGGTCATAAAGTTAACACTCTGCTGTAAAAAGAAGTAACACTGGTTTCAAACAGTGTCACACTGTATTCACTTCTCCCTTGTAACATTCATATTTTCTCCACAACACAGTGTAATAGCATTACCAACACACAGCCTGTAACCACAGTTTTCTTCACACAAAATCTCAGTAATCCTGTGGTAGAAAAACATCATTAAGTTGTGTCCTGCTATAAATCACATGATCGAATCACATGATTAACCATCTGCTGTAAAAAGAAAGGTAAATGTTAGCGCTGCGCATTTGTATACACTCTTTCTCACAGTAATCTCTGTGAGCAACACAAAGTAGTTAATAACACACCCATGGTGAATTAACAGACACAGAGAATTTTAAACTAAAAGGTTAAATTTTCAGAGTTCACGTAGTCATGTGACCCAAGTTTCCTCTTGTGTTCTCCTTCTGTTCCTGCAACAGAAGACACACATGATAGGTTTGTAGCGTAAACCTATTCGCTGGAACGTTCAGGACAATTTGCTACACAGCAAGAACAAGACACAAGTAGGCAACGTTCTTTGTGTTACTCATGCATGAGGGAGGCCTGCCTGGAGCCAAGTGTCGTTCCACCTACTTGACCTCCATCAGACTCTCAGCCAGGTTCCCCATAGCACTCCTTTTATTGTGGTTACTTGAATATGCATAGGGTCATTAACATATAATGGCTTACATAGGTATACATGTGAACAAGGAATACCCTGCCTGTGGTTTTGTAAGTGCGTGTGTGTGTGTGTGTGTGTGTGTGTGTGTGTGTGTGTGTGTAGGCTGCTGACCAAAAGGGTCATAAAGCAGGAACAACATCCTAGGTCATAAAGAGGGTAACCTCCCCACACCCAATCTATGGTTCACCCTAGATAACACAGTGAAGCCATACAAAGGGCAGGAAGTTTTACCAACATCAAACAGACCTTCACAAGGATGTTGCCTGTGATAAAACACTACAGCTACTCTACTCAGAACCTCGAGAATCTGGGGAGGGGAGAACAAAAGAATTCCTTTCAACACACAGTTAAAGTACAAATGGTAAGAATAAAAATGACAAACATTTAACAATTCACTCTAACAACACACAGAGATACATCCACACCTTTGTCAGGTGGGGGTTAACTTCACACAATGGTGTTAAGTCAGTCAGTCTTGTCAGCTTTTGTCAGTCAGTCAATTTTTCCACTCATTCATTCATCCATTCTTTCTTTTGCTGATAGTGGAAATTATCGAAAATTACCCACAGACATAAAAAAAAAATGACATCATTTCAAAAGAAAAAGAAGAACTTTAGAATCGGATTACGTCGCTGAATCCTTTTTGGCAGGGACTTGTTTTCTGATTGTCCCAAATAAGTGGCTTTCTCCCAAGCCCATTTTAATTTTTGGAGAAACTCACTTTGCAACAGTTTTCTCGACGACGAGTCGTATAACGCTTCTGTTCTAATCGTGCATATCTGCTCAAACAGAGATCAACAACCGAAACTTTCAGTGCACCATGAAAGTAACAAAATAAAAAGAAAGGAAAGCAAATAAAGGAAAGCAAAGGAAAGAAAGGCCTTGTTTAAGTCATGACACGTGTTCTTCATGCCAGGGGGATAAATCGTAACAACCCATTTGGCACTCTCCAAAAGTTGAATCTGTTCATCTGGACGTAGCGTTTTGTGGGAGAAACGTTTCGTCCCTCATCCAAGTGACTTCTTCAGTCTCAGCTGACTGCAGGTTTCCCAAAACCTTATAAACAGTACATTTGCATAATGACTGAAACCAGCCCACTGAAGGAACAATGGGCTGTGAGGTCAGTTCCTTAATCATAATTATGCAAATTCCCATGACCATTGATCAACAATCACTGACCAAAACCCACTGATCAAAGAACACTGATCAATGGCCATGAGTACCATTCACAGAGAGTTGGGGAATGGCTGCAATGCAACCCATTCGGCAGGCTCAACTTAGTAACAAAAGACAAATCAACAGCCAGTTTAATCTCAAACATTCATCCAATCAGCTACACACAACATACAGCATAACCCTGTTGTCGCATCACATAATAAGTTTCTTCTCATGTATCCAAATGTGTGTGTGTTTTCTTGTAAAACAAAGGAGGGCCCAGCAAAAAAAGTTTGGGAACCACTGGGTTAGGGCATAGGAGCATGCAGGTGGTTTCTAGTGATGGGATTTCCGGCTCTTTTTAGAGAACCGGCTCTTTCGGCTCAGTGCACTAAAAACAGCCGGCTCATTCGGCTCCCAACCAGCTCCCAACCGGCTCTTCAGGTTGTTTTGTTGCTTTAATTAATTTATTATTAACAATAATATAAAATTATGCACAAAAGGAATTACTAATGTAAAAAAAACCCTGGTTTTATTTATATATGTGTATATATAAATATATACAGTGGCCCCTAGAGACAAAGCACGTACAAACTCCAAAACACATTTCTAGCGTTAGCTGAACTTCCAAAACAGAGCTACCTAGATCACTTAAATTACACAATTGAAAGCATATGTGTATTGTTTGTGTATTTATACACAAGCACTCATATATATTCAAATAATTCAAAAAAATGTTCATTTACCTCTTACTACCACACACCAAATCCAGCCGTTGGTACTTCCTGGCTTGTGTAGCCACTAGGTAACAAAAGCTCAACACTGCGCCTAGCATCCTGGAGCACTTCTGTTGTGTTTTGTACGTGCTATGGAGTTTTTACGTGTTGTGGAGTTTTTACGTGTTTTGGAGTTTGTACGTGCTTCGGGGTTTGTACGTGCTTTGCCTCTAGGGGCCACCGTAAATATACTTTTATTTATTCACTCCACATAAAATGTAATAAATAAATCATATAATACAAAAAACAACAATTTTTGTATTATATTTGTATTATATTTCAACTTTTAACATTTCAACTTTTAACTATTTAAATTTTCAGCTTTTTCCTTTGAAACAAATTTAAAGTGAAACAACACAAAACACTGCAAACCACAACATAATTAAATATAAATTAAAACATGAAAACAAAAAGAAGATGCACATTCTCTGTCATATGGGCCTGCATGAATAAACTTTCTGAATCCTTTATCATCTGCAACTGAAAATAGTTGTGGATGATTACTATACCTTTCTACTGTGACGTTGTTGTCCCTGGCTCTCTTTCTCTCTCTCTTTCCCTCCCGCTCTGTTCCTGTGCTACTGCGAGTGTAACTACCGCCCCTCCCCCCTCTTCCCAGCGCAAATCACAAGGCTCCCTTGCGGAGTGAAGCGGAAAAAAAGTGCGAGAGAGAGGGTGAGAGAAAGAAAAAAAAAACCCCAGCCGGCTCCCGTCGTTCACTTCAAAGATCCGGCTCTAAGAGCCGTTTTGTTCGAGACTGACACATCACTAGTGGTTTCTCATGTGGTCCGCTATTCTTCTCTCTCCCTTGAGGATGTGCATGCAGAAGCCCAGTAAAAGGAAGTTGCTGTACTGATTTATTTTTATTTTGAACAGGTATGTGAGCTCTCTCTTTTATTTTTGTGGCATGTATATTGCCTATATTTTTTGTTGGTTTGTAATACTTTTTGTAATTCATGTTCACTGTTTCAACTTATTGTTAAATATATGTAACTAAAAATATGTAAAAATTGCAACTGGTAAATGGGGTCTCCCTAGAGCAGGGGTCTCAAACTCAAATGAGCCGCGGGCCACTTCTGGCACCATCATCTCATTGGAGGGCCACTTTAATGTCCAAGTAGTACAAAAAAACAAACACGAAAACACCCACTTTTATTTCCTAAAATGTAGTGTTTTGTTTGTTTTATTTAATTCCAAATATTGTGTAACAAGACAAAATTGCAAACATGAAGGCAATTTTTTTCTCACTCTTAACTATCTGAAGCCTTTCAGTTTCAGTTTCATTTGTCATATGCAAGTTAGCACAGGGTCAACATTGCAATGAAGTGTATTTGACGAGCAGAGGACAGTCACTCAGCAGTATAGTACAGTATAGTACAGTAGTTTCATTGAACTACCAAATAAACAGCTCTTTCTATGTTTGTCTCGTAGAGTTGCTGCAATATAGAGTTGCAGTATACACATTTACCAGAGATTAGAGTCACACTGTAGATTTAACACAGAAATATAAAACCACAGTTAAATGGAAGACGGCAGCTGCTAGTAGATTTCTGCCTTAAAGACAGCTCTGCTTAATGTAAAACTGAGAGGTGTACCAAGAAGCAAAGTTAAGGGGGTAACAAGCTAAACTGGAAAATGGACTGATTTCTCTTCCTATCTACAGCATTGTGGAAAACTAATCCATGTCCTGAACAACCTGTTATGGAAATTTAATTTCTTTGAGTATAAGCAACTTCAAAGTATTGAAATAAAGATGAGCAAGTCAATGTGCTATTAACATGCTAACAAAATAAACTGAACATGCTAAACAACCTTTCTGCATTATATCAGCATGGTTTTGGCATCACATAAGTCAGCTGTAACCTCTGTCTTGGTACAGACTCTGTTCAGACCTGTGACTCTGAAAGTATTTTTAGAATGAATGTGGAGTTCTGTTTGACTTAATTAAATATGCTAAAGATACTCTACAAAATAAACCAGGTGATTCTGACAAGGTGAGCTGGAAGACACTTACTGAGTTTTGATGGCATTTCGATAGTTTCATTTTTATTCAGTTTTTCTTTCGGTGTGAAAGTGTCACGAGATTGGGTGGTGTATCTGTGAACCTGACCACTTGGTCAGCCGTGCAGTTTTCACCACAGAGACAAAGAAGTTTTAAGCTGCCATTTTAGCCTCGGCAGTGGTCACCATCACACAGTTGCAGTCAGACACAGCGAGCATAAACGTGTGTGTCAGCAGGCACGTGCAGAGGGGGGGGGCGGAAGGGGCTTGAGCACCCGCCCCTTTCCTGATGGGTGCCCAAAGTGCCCTTTTGTTGAGGCAATTTTTTTTTTAATTTTTAATTATTTTTTTTTAAAATGTGTGTGTGCGTGTGGAGTCCTGTCTGTGCCCCTTGTAGAAATGTTTAGCTTATTTTAGAGTTTAGACATGTAGGAATGTTTAGTTTGTTTTAGAGTTTAGAAATGTGTTAAGATAGAATGTAGAATTATGGTAGAGACACTGACACTGCCCTGGATGTAAATAAAGGCCTGACTGTGTCATGAACTTAGGAGTAGATCTTAGGAGACCCTCCCCAGTTGAACTGTGAAAGTAAGACAAAGAGGAGTTAATGCTGAGTGGAAATTCCCCAGAGGATACCTGTGTGGGGGTCTCAATATTTAACTTGATAACTGTGGTCTGGAGGAGAGATGGTATTTATGGCCCCTAGGAAGAGACACCCACCCACAGTGTTTTAACTGTTACACTCACACATCCACATGCACACTCACTCACGTGCACGCACATACCAGGTATGCACACACAGTCACTCACGAGCACTCACATAGATGCGCACACACAGGCACTCATGTGCTCGTGTACATAGACACAGACATAGAGTTGGCAGCACACTGTGGGGGATTTATGATGGGGGTCGCTGCTATAAAGCTGCCTGGAACTAACAAAGGGGTGAAGATTGTTACAGAGGGACACCGGCCTCGTCTTCCCTTCTAGAAGTGCATGCTTAAATGAAGATGAATAAAGATTTTGTAAAAATGACTACTGGGTCCGGTGCCATCTCTGAAGGCCCGAGGAATAAAAAGAACCGGGGTAAAACTGATTTCCCAACAGTTTTGGTGCCGAAAACCCGGGATTCGCTCGAGGCCCAGAGAGGAATTGGCAGAGCTGAGATCGTGAAACGAGGCGAACAGAGAGCTAGCTCACATGATTAAAAGGTAAGCACGACCTGTTTATTTTCGAACCGTGCATATTGTTTAAAGCCTAAATTATCTGTTCGCTAAGTTGAGCGTATCTCAGTGTAAATTCACTCAGTAGCATAAAGGGGTGGCTAGGTCCGTCCCGGCACGACTAAAGCAAGAGACTTTTGCTAAGAACCCAGGTTGATGTTTAGCGTGCCACCCAGTGCGACTAAAGCAAGAGACTTTTGCTAAGAACCCAGGTTGATGTTTAGCGTGCCACCCAGTGCGACTAAAGCAAGAGACTTTTGCTAAGAACTCAGGTTGATGTTTAGCGTACTGATGAGAGCGACTAAAGCAAGAGACTTTTGTTAAGAACTTCAGGTTGATGTTTAGCGCCCCGTAAGAAAATCTCAGTGCGTTAAAGCAGGAGACGTTTGTTACGGATTAGTAGAATCGGTGTTTCATCCGTATTAGTTATTAGGAAAAAGTGGCGGTGTCTGATCTGTCCTCTGTGCGTTAAAGCAGGAAATGTGTGTTACTATTAGTTAGAAAGCGGGGCTGAAAGGCCTCGTCGCCAGCTCAGGGCTGTGCGTGTCACGGGCTTGGTTGCCCCACCTATTCTCGGACGCGGGGATAGGACCTGCGAGGGCAGGGGATCCAGGGTGGTTACCTGGGGATTCGTGGCTCCTTAAATAACTAAGTCGGGGAGAGGTCCCTGTCACAGTCTGAAGTATGCATAAAAGCAGGATCGGTTGCTTTCGCCGGTTAGATTCCGAGCTGAGTTGAACCAATGCCTGATGCAGGAGGACTGTGCAGTGTGTGTGAAACCGCCGTTAGAATCGGCGTCTCGTTTGAAGTACGGAAGTCAATTAAAGTAACAAAAAGAATTCGAGTCTAAAAGTGTGTGTTTGGGGAAATGTGTGAGTGTGTGTAGGAACTAAGAGATTTGAGTTTAAGATTGTGTTTTTGTGCTGTATGTGGACGGGAGGCCGTGCCACTAAATGTTGTGTATTCTGAGTTTATTGGGGATTGAATTTGACTGTGTTTTGAGACAAAAGAGAAATCGCGGTTAAAGGCTGCGATCTGAAGATCGTGAGTTTATAATTTTGTTGTTGTTGAGTTCTAAAAAGCGGACCATATCCACTCTTTGTGCTGATCAGGGCGTTGTCCTGTATCAGCAGAGAAGGTGTCTCGCAGAAAGTTTGAATGGGACTGTGAGAAGCATGAGGTGTGTGTGAGCCAGCCTCGAGGGGCGGGTTCACAGGTGGAACAAAGGAGGAGTAAAATGTGTGTGTGTGAGTGCGAGAGAGAGAGAAAAAAAGGTGGGGGTGAGTGACCAGCCTGTGAGTGTGTGTGAATTCCTTGATGACAAAAGAGGGAGAAAAAGTTGATTTCCTGTGAAATAATAATAGTTAAGAAATCAAAGTGATCAAATAGGAGAAAGTGAACTAAAATAAATAAAGAAACCTAAACAGTGGATTAGTGTTAAGGTAATGATAAATAAATTGATAAAATTAATAGTGACATTTAAAGGTGACCAAGTACTCAAGGATGAATGGAGAATTTGATTGCTGACTGTATGAGAGCTGTTGGGGTGAAAGGAAAATGAGGTTGGAGGAGTGAGTTAACAGGTTTAATGTGGGGGTGTAAAACAATGGGGTAAAAAAAGAAAAGAATGAAAGAAAGAAAACAATAAAAAAAAGAGAAAATAAAAAGTGTGAGTGGGAAATTGTCTCCAACTGGGGAAAGCAGTGATACTACAGGTCACCTTCTTCCCCTCCTGGACACGAAAGAAAACATAATTTGGAGTGTTGTGGATGAAAATAATTGACAACAACATCAAGAAGATTTTTATGTTTGTGGTTAAGAACAAATAAAATTTCATTTTCGGGGTTTAAAGTCAGCAGAGTTCAAAACAAAATAAGCGGAGATGTGTTGCTTTAGGAGTGATTAAAACATATGCAGTCACAGTGAATAATGAAAGTCTCTCAGTCTGTCGATTGCAGGTGGGGAACAGACCTGGATCAATTCTCCATGGGCAGCAGTCAGAAGAAAATTATAGGTTAAGATCATTAGAAACAAAAAATAGAAACACCCAGCCAGAATTTTGGGCTGAATTGTTTTGCAGCTTCCCGTCCTCATCCTGAAAAAGCAAGCTCCAAGGAAGCTAATCTCTCCCTGAAGACACAGAGTGCAGTTCCAGAAGCACAAGCATGAACATCAACAGTGGACAGCCGTCCAAGAGACAATACCAGAGACCTGAGCAGAGAGGTCCAGCAGCACTGTGGGCAAACGACATCAGAAAGAGAAGATCCATCATCTTGATTGGATGAATGGAGATGCGTTTCCAGCAAGCTGCAACTTCACTGTGTGTGAACAACCTTTGAGGAGATTGTTGGAGTTTGACACTTGCCATGTTTGGAGCAAGATGGCAATGAAAGAGACTGTAGGAGCAAACACGGGACACAGCTGAAGAGAACTGACTGCGATTGGACTCCAAAGTGGGAGAGGAGAAAGGAGCAGGTGAGGACACAGAGGAATGCTGTTTTAGTGTGGGGAATCAAATTGGGTTAAGGAATCTGGGGAGACAAATGACTGCCTTGAAGTGGAGGATTGACAAAGTGTCCAGACCACCACAAAACGGGGAGGAAGACAAGCACTGAGGTATGCAAGAGTACTGTTAGAGAAAAATGAAAGACACATGCACATGATATGCACTACAGAGAATATGAAATCATACATAAAGTGTTACACATCAAAAGAGGGTATTGGTAGAAGGGGTTAATAACACACAGCGTGGTTGCCGATGGAAACCTGCAAGCACTTAGGGTTTAGCTGTGCCTGACTATGACAGAGATTTTCATTTAGATGTTTCTGAAACAAAATTTGGAGTGAACGGAGTTTTGTTTCAGAAAAAAGGGGGAAGGTACATAAAAGGACACAAAGAGATAGAAAATGTATTAACCCGACTAACACACACACACACGCAATGAAGCTCATTAGGATCAAACACAATTTTAAGTAGACAATACTGTTACCATCATCCTGTCTGGTTTATTGAGTGGGTTGAGAAGTGATACATAGACAACTGAATTAGTATCACTTTGGGGAATATGATTGAATGATACCAGAATCCAGAGTTTAAATGAATAAAACTAGCAGATTTTTGTTTTTTGTTTTGTTTTGTTTTTGTTTCTGATGTATGGGGAAGGTTGTACCATGGCACCAAGTTTTAGATTTGGTGTGTTTTCACCCATTAGAAAAATAATATTCTGGGACAAGTCCTAAGACCGGGCTTCTGTATTTTTATTTTTATTTTGTTTTTGTTTTTTTGGACAGTGCACTGGGAGTTTTGTTTGATAGTTTTGTTTGACAGTTTTGTTTGTTATTTTTATTTTATTTTTTGTTTTTGAACAGTGCACTGACTTGTGTTTGTGAATTTCTTTTCTTTAAGCAGATCTGCACGACGGGAATTAAAAGCACTATACAACATGTGGGCTCAGGAGAAAGCCGCTTATTTGGGACAATTAGAAAATGAGAGTCCCTGCCCAAAAAGGATTCAGCGAGATAATCCGATCTAAAAGTTCTTCTTTTCTTTTTTGAAATGACGTCATTTTGCTGTGGGTGGAAATGAAAATGCGACGGTAATTCCCACTGTCAGCAAAGAAAGAATGAATGAATGCATGAATGAATGAGTGAGAGAAAATAAAACTGACTGACTGGTAAAAGCGGACAGAAGCTGACAGACTGACTGGCATCACTGTGCAAAATTAACCCCCACCTGACAAAGGTGCAGATGAATCTATGTGTGTTTCTTTTTACAGGAGCAGAAAGATGACAGCAACATTCGAGGTTGCATGATGATTTAACCTTTTAAATGTCACTTTCTGTGTCTGTGCATCTATCAGGGGTGTTATTCACTACCTTGTGTTGCTCACAGAGGTGACTGTGAGAAAGTGTGTATACACCTGCGCAGTGCTACCTTTTCTACAGCATTACAGTTCTTCATGTAGTTTGATCATGTGATTTATACCAGGACAGCTGGTTGATGTTTCCTACTACAGGATTTCTGGGTTTATGTGTGAAGAAAACTGTGTTTACAGGTTATGAGTGGTGATGCTGTTACACTGTGTTGTTGGGAAAATGTTAAAGGTTACTTTAATGATATGAATAACATGTGAGACATTTCCTGTGTTTAAACTAGTGTCACTTCTTTCCACAGCTATGGATGGCTAACTTTATGGTTGTTTTATAGCACCTCTGGAACCTGTCAACTTGTGCCTGACCTCCAGGATTGTCCATGTGTGTTGCTGATGTTTGTTTTTCTAAGAGTGCATGTAGACGATTCAGCAGAGACGGACAAGTAACATAAGAAAGCAAATAAGAGATGCAGTGTTTGTGGAACAGTTTGATATGGGGCTCATTAGCTGGCCACTACTGAGCTCCTAGTGTTAAATACATGGAGTGACTTTGCTTAAGGGAAGTCACCGATTACATTACTGTTAACTGAGTACATGGGATGATCCATGTCTGAGGCAAATTATGCCAATAATTGTAGTTTACTGATTTGAGAAAACCTGCACATGATACTTGTCCTGTTGATGCTTTATTACTCTTATGATACAATTGTTTATAAGTGTGGAGTTTGATTTTACTTCCAGATCTTGTTTTCCAGGTCATGATGGTGTGTATGCAGGTTCCTGGCAGAGCCGGGGTTTTAAGCAAACTTAATATGCAAAACACACTAACATCTTTTATTGCAGGGTTACGGAGCTACTCCAGAGGAGGAGACGCCCTGATGTTGCCTGGGACATGATCTAGCTAACCTTTTTCTTTTAGACAGGAATCTGGTTTTGATGAGTTGACTCATGGGAGTGTCCATGCGTCAAGAGGAGGGGTCCAGAATTACAGAGTTACATGAAACTATGTTTTCTATGTTTTCTGAACTATGTTTTTATGATTTTTGTGTGATCTTTGTGATTAACAGTTTTGTGCTCTCCAAATAGAAGTTTTTCCTCCTAGCAAGGAAATACAGGTGCAGCAGTCAGAGTATTGCTGAAAGGAATCTCCTGAGAAATCTTCAGAGGCCCAGTGAGAAGCAACCCATTCCAGGCATAGCTGACAGTCCGGGCAGTGGTTGAGGTCAAAGGTCGAGCTGTTTGGGGCCCATCATGAGATCAGATTCCACAGCCACAGCAAGGACCACGAAGCTGCGTTGGAATGAGAGCTGTGCCAAGGGGGCTTTCCAGAGGCCAACAGAGGAGATTGTGGACGATAGACGGGCACCTGAAGGATGAGGGGAGCGTGCCAAGCTCCATCGACAGAGCAGGGGGAGTCCAAGGATGGCATCATGATTCTGTGAAAACCACAGGAACCAGAAGCGATGGTGGTGATGACAGCAGTTTCCTATGAACATCACCTAATGCTGTGTCACTATACTGTGCATACGATTACACACTGAAGACTGCTGGGATCATAACAGCAGTAAGATAACTGGATCCAGCACCCTTTCTACAGAGGGTTTTTCCTGCAGAGGATGGACAATGCAGGAGTCATATGTATCCCCCACAGGACAAAGAGGCCTGAAGTGAGGTGATGGGGGTTGGCAGAGAGGCCATAAAACTAGAGTGCTGAAGAGGTCTGCAGCTTTCACGATAGCTGAGACCCATGTTGACAAACAACAAACTCAACTGGTATGTCTGAATGTCTATTCTACATACATTTGGACTCTGGTTCTATGAACAGTGATGGAAACAACTGGAAGAGACATTTATGATGTCCTGCAGAACTTAAACCACTCTGCAGAGAGACGTGTGATTTACATGTCTTGCAGAGGAGCACCACCAAGCTGGAGTGTTTTTGAAAATGTTAATTTCTCTTTTGACCATTAACAATTCATTTGTTTGCTTGTAGGATGCAGTTTACCATTGGGTGAGATCAATGAGAAATTGGATAACTGCTAATACATTTGTTAAACTGTATACGTTTACATATGCTGAGTATAAAAATGTTTGCATTGACACTGTCAGACATGACGTGATCATAACTGGGTACTTTTCTAGCATAATTGTCAAAAGGGGGGAAATGTTAGATTTGTATTGTGATTGTCATTTATGCTTAGAAATATTTACTCATATATGCTTAGAAGTATATAATCATTTGTAGATTGAAAGAATGTCTCATCCTAGGAGGTCTGTAACAACTCTGTGTAGCATGAAGAGGGGAGTGCGTTCACTCCTCGTCAGAGTGTTCTGGCATAGATCACACACCTCCTAGGAGAGGTCGTATCTTCTCCTGCTGATATATGGTATAGCAAACACACATATACACACACACACACAAGGTATTCTCTGTTCACATGTATACTTATGTAAAGAGGTCATATGTTAGTGAACCTATGCATATTCATGTAACCACAATAAAAGAGCAGTGTTACGGGAGAGCGGACGAGAGCAACTGGGGTCAAGCGAAGGAACGGCGCCTGTCCAGTTCTCTCCCGTGCACGTGAAACATAAAGAATGTTGCCTACTCGAGTCTTGCTTGCTGTGTAATCACATTGCCTTCAACGTTCCAGCTAATAGGTTCAAGCTACAAACCTATCATCTCTCTATCCCGCTGTCTCCTTGTTTCTGTCTGTTTGTCTTTCTTTGATCCTTATCTGTTCATCTGCTGCTGGCGCATGTGTTTAAGGCTCTACACCTTGGGGTTGTTTCACTGTTTCGTTTACTTGATTTTTCTTTTTTTTCTTAGTATATAAGCTCTAGAAACTGTCTCAAAGACCTTTGATTTTCTCCAGAGGATCTTTTTTGTGTATTTTTTTCTTTTTTAATTTGGCTTTAATAAGTTGAATCTACAAGTGACATTTCTGACCAAGTTTATCATTTTGGCTCTAGATGTTTGACCTGACATTAAAGGGTGCAGACAGCACACACAGTCTTCATGCTGACACTAATAGACATTATGATAGGATTCTGTTTAAAATCAAGAACAAACTTCCTAAATGGTCCTGTGCACAGCAGGGCAGCTGTTACAACAATAATTAGAACACAGTGAATTAGTAACAACATTACACTATTTTAAAGACCAGTGTTGGGTAAGTTACTTTAAATTAGTAACTTAGTTACATTACTAGTTACTTCTCTAAAAAAGTAACTCAGTTACTTCAAGTTACTCGTTACTTTCAAAGTAACTAGTTACTAGGGAAAGTAACTTTGGTTTTACTCAGAATTCTCTTGTTAATGTGTTGCTTCCGTAACTGGATACCCAGCAAGATTGTCAGTCTTCTAGCTTGCTTACTTGCCACAAGTGCACTGTGCCACCTACCAACAGAAAGGAAAAATAATGTGCACATTTCCACGAGAGAAATCCCACGCCTGGACCGGGCGTTGACCGCCGCCATGATTCTAGCCTACTTTTTACATCCAACACAAAACTGCAGTCGTGGTGCTTTTGATTGTACTCAGAACTTGGAAATTCTGCCTTCTGAATAGGAAGATGTAGGTAACACCAGACTGCAGATGAGCTGCATCCAGAGCTGGACTGGGACAAAAATCATCCCGGCATTTTGACTAGAGACCGGCCCACCATTATAGGAAAAATCATAAAGACTTTGAATGAAAATAAACGCTGTTGTGACAGTGATGTACACTGTTCTGATGGTATATATGTATCAATCTATCAATTTTTTTTTTCAATCTTTATTGGCAGACTTCATGTCCATAAAAACAAGACAGAAACACACACACATATATATGTGTGTGTGTATATATAAACAATTGTTTGTTGCAAGACTCAGATAATTATTTTTTTAAAAGCGAGACATTTTAAATGAGAATAATAAAGAAAACTATTTCCTTGTGCCCCCTTTCCCTGTTAATGCCCTACCTGGCCCCTGGCAAAACTTTGCTAGACCCGCCCCTGCACAGTTACCAGCTGTCAGCTACGTGAGAAAAGGATCCTGGTGTTATTTGTCTCTCAGAAACAGTTCATAACTTCCTTCAACTCATTCATGTCACCTAAAAGGTAAACCTGTTTCTCCATCACCTGTTCAGCTCTGATGATTCAGTAAGGACATCTCCTGGTTTCATCTGCATGTTTCCCTCTCACCAGATAACCAAACCGATATCATGACCAGCAGCTTTACAGCTGTGGCTCCAGCAAACATCAGCTGATACTAGAAATTAATATTAAATAAATTCTAACAACAGCTGATCAAGCTTAAACGTGCTGCTGTTGTTTAGCGCGACATCCGCTGGTTTCCTCTTTCTGGCGCAAAGTGGGCGAAAAATAAACAAGAGAGAAAAGCCGATCAGCTGATCATTGATCAGTTTCGTGATTGAAGTAGAAACAGGAGAGGAGAGAATGAGAGAAGAAGAGGCAGCTGTGCAGCTTCAGCTTTGTGTCTTTTTCATTGTAGCTGAAGTCCGGGACAAACTGTGTTCCTTTTCACCTCAGTACGAAACGCGTAATATTTTCTCTGAATACGAGACGATTCTGTTTTTTTACTGGACGGTTGGCAACTCTAATAATTAACCTATGAACAAAATAAAGTTCAACATCAGTAACATAGCACCCATCCAGCTGTATAGAAACTCCGTCATGCTAGCTAGCACGCATGATACGAAAAATGTCAGCATACCGAAAATAAACTGCACCTAAACTTGGTTTATATCTGACTCCGATAGACTGCAGGTCATAACTTCTTACCTGAAGTTCAGTTCACCTGACACGCGGACCGTCGGCCGCTTCGGGTCTCTCCTCTTGCCTCCCTTTTCCTTCATCCACCTGCTGGCTTCCACCACTTGCTAATGTTATTGAATCTGTGGAAGCTCCGCGATATCCACCACACGAAGTAACGAGTAACGAGCCTATCTAAATCCCAGTAACGAGTAACGCGTTCCTGGTTTTGGCATAATAACTAGTTACCGTGCTCGTTACCACAATAATAACGTAGTTACTGTAACGCGTTACTTAATAACGCGTTAGTCCCAACACTGTTAAAGACACACACACAACTTATTCTTATAAAAACTACCTCCTGTGCAAAAGTATTAATGAAAAACAAACCTTTTTTATATTAGAATATTACAGATTACAGTTCTACAAAAACCAGAGAAACAGCAAGCAGAAGAAAGGTGGTCCTGTAGCAACACTTTGCTGCCCTCTACTGTCCACACGGCACGCGTTTATCATTCTGATATTCATAATGTCAGAAAAACGCTGTTTTTTTTATAAAAAATATTTTTCTACACTATAGTTTAACCTATTTCAATATTATAAAAACTTAGTTTAATATATAATAAGTATAATATACCAGGAATAAACAGGTTTGTGTGAAATAAATAAATATTTTGCAATAGGAATGTTTTTTTCCCCCCTCAAATCACCTCAAATGCTCTGGCCAGTGTTTCAGGCTGGTTTTTTTTCGATGTGGTTAGATTTGCGACCAATCTGTGGATGCAACATCTGAAACAGGAGAACGAATTATATAAACAAATCTAACCGCTTAACATGAAACACAGGACAGAGTGCAAGGTGACCCAGGGGATTTCTTTTTAAAAAAAAAATATTGCTAAATATTTAATTCTCACATATTGATTTATTCCTGATTTATTTCAAGTGCTCATATTATTAAGATATTACTATATTATATGTTAAGATACAGTGTGTACAAAAATGTGTTTGTACAAACAACAGTAGAAGAAACATGCCAGATGGGATGCAGCCCCTCCCTGCTACTGCGGAGCCAGGGGCGGTCTGCTTGAAAGACCAATACAAAGTGGTGCACACGTGAGAAGTGGAACGAAAATCATACATGATTCCAAACATTTTTTTACAAATAAATAACTGAAAAGTGGGTGTGTGTAATTATTCAGCCCCTGAGTCAATACTTTGTAGAACCACCTTTTGCTGCAATTACAGCTGCCAGTCTTTTAGGGTATGTCTCTACCAGCTTTGCACATCTACAGACTGAAATCCTTGCTCATTCTTCTTTGCAAAACAGCTCCAGGTCAGTCAGATTAGATGGACAGTGTTTGTGAACAGTAGGGTATATATATATATATATATATATATATATATATATATATATATATATATATATATATATATATAATCTGACAATAGATATAATATTGTCCATATTATATTAACATTACCACAGTGAGATGACTTTAGTCTCATGAATAACATTAGCTAATTATTATTTACTAACTAATCTTGAAATGACTGTTCAGTACAGGAATGAAGCCCAACTATCATGTTTTACAGTCCTGTGGTCTCAACTAATCAAAGTGATGTCATGACAAAAATGAATGACCAACAAAACATTTTTTCTCCTTCATTTCTGTCACTCAAAGCTGTATGAAACATTTCTCGCGGTTAGTATCATAGTTGCTAGGCAACCTGAACAGCACGACGAAGGCTAGACCGTCCCATTTCACAAGCCTCGCACTTCCGCACTTCCCGTACTTGTAGTATGCACCGTACGTAGTACGCGTAGTGTGCGTACTTCAAGCGTGCAGACCCTGAATTGGGACACAGCCTGTGTTCTGTCTGCTAGCCTGCCTGTCTGCTTAGTTAATTTTTTGTATTCTCAGTTTAGTTAAGTTTATGTTCTACTGCCCAGCAATAAAGCTGAGTGTTTTGAGTTTACGTCTGCCACAGAGTCCTGGATTTTGGGTTCTTCCTCCCTGCCTGCATACAGCCATGACAGCTGCAGCTTGTACACAGCGGTGCTGCAAAGCTCCCTACCAGAACCTCCAAGCGCTCAAACCCTGCTAAACTCACTGTGCTGGATCCCCATTAAATTTAGGTTTAGTTCTCTGGACTCATTCAAAAAAGAGTTGAAATGCTTATTTTTGTAATAATAACATTTGAGTACCAATTTACTGTTGTTGTGTTTTTAAATCTCCAGAGTTTTGGTGTCATTTTAATCATACTGTTATGTTTTTATTTGATTTCAAGCACCTATGTGACTGTCACAGGACACTTTATAAAGAAATGTAATGTAATAAATGTAATATGTAATACCGGAGGCTACCAGTAGATGGAAGCAGACTTCAAATCTGAATCAAGGTCATTTGAAGATTGAACTGTTTTCAGACTGTTGGGTTTGTGCTGAATCATGAAGTGGAAAAGAAGAAATGTTTCGGAAGTCAGGTCTGAGTCACATGTTCATGAGTTTGACATTTATCAAACACAAATCACAAAACCCTTACACAGCCACTGTCCAAAGGCCTCCACACACTCAGCTTACCAGTGACTGTGACATTAACCATGTTAGTGTTTACTCACCTGGATGACTGAGCATGCATCAAGACATGTCACTGATGGGACCCTCTTTGGACTCACACCAGTAAACTCCACTGTCAGGGAACACTGCATTAAAAATAGACCTGATTGTGTGTTATTGTGTGATACTCCATGCTAATAAAAACAATTACACAAAAAAGTGTGCCTTCATAAAGAAGTAGGGATATGGAGAATCAATGAAATTATAACTCACTGAACAACATGAATAGACACACAGAGCTTTCTTTGAGGTGTGGGTGTCATTAGTCACCTTTGAAAAACTGAGTGTTTGAAATATTTGCTTTCATGGCTCCACCTTGTTTGTTGTCATGCTTTTGTTTGTGATTCTTTGGTGAAAGAGAAACCACAGGTCAGAACGAGCTGCTGAAAACACACATTCACATTTAGATACTGAGGATTTTTACTCTTGAAAAAAAGACCATCTTATGGATATTTCTCACACTTATAAAGTGGAAATGTTCTCTGTAACATCTGCATCTCTCTGCTGGACTTTACTTTTTGCTTGCCTCCTCTGTGTCTTTGCAGGTGAGACTGAACGTGTTTTAAATGCAACAGGATTGTTCTGATTTATGAAATAATACCTCATCAAGAAATCTGTTTTGTAATCATTATTAAAAAGTGTGTTTAGGTAGGCTGTGTGACCTGCCAGATCTCACAACAGTTTAAGAGTTAAACCTGAATTGGAACTAATCTGAGCCCTGATACAGAGAGCAGACTGAGAGAAAACTGTGATTTTGTTAACCCTGAGATGAAACTGTTTAAAGAGCGCCAATTAGAACTTAGTTGCAACATGACACTCCGATAGCCCGGGATTGTCCTCTCCTTCAGCTTCATTTGCTTCATTTCCCCATACATGCAGATCTGTTTTAGCAGATCTGTTATCTGCAAAATCTGCGGAAGTTTAAACCTTAACAAACATTACAGTAATAACTTAACATAACAGAAATTTCTGGGCAAGCTGGTTTCATCTTCAGCTCACAATACAATCTCTACTTTAATCTAACTCTCATTGTATCAGGAAGTTCCTCTACACTCAGACATTTGTCAATTGCTGACTTCTGCACAGAGATGGGCAGTAATTCGTTACAGATAACTTTTTGCATTAACTTTTCTGGCAATAATTGAAACAATGGAAGCAATAAGAAATATACTGAACCTAAAACAATATGCAGCTGGAATATTTATAGATTTTAAGAAAGCATTTAATACTGTTAATTACTCAATACTACGAAGCAAACTACAATTTTATGGCATAGTATTTTATGCATAATCCCATAATCCCTTGTTTAGTGTACTGAGTAATCGGAGTACTACATGCAGTGACTCCCAAGCTAGGCAAGTGGCTCCAGTAGATCCCAGGAACAACATCTGAGATCTTGGAAACCAAATATTAGAGATGTACAAAACCAAGTTTCCAAGAGCATCTCAATCATGAACAAAATTAAGCAGGTTCTAGACTGAATGTCACTCTATGTTCTCTATATTCAATCTAAAATCCATTATCATGCAAAATAATATAATTTCAATATTGTAATATCTTTTTCAAAATATTTTTACCCAGAGAGATGGGGATAAATTTTGAGGGGTAATGAGAATTTCAAGGAACTACTAGGAAAAGTTTTTGTTTTGCTTTTTTGTATTAAACACACTCAGGAAGCAGCTGAACAACTACATGACTGAGCTATAAACATGTGAAGGGTTGGGAGTACATCAGTGTTACTTCTCCCCACTAATTTTCCAGAACCTGTTGTACGAGAGGACAGTATTATTCTTCCTGTGCACATGCTCTTAGTACATGGGCATACTAGCTTAAATATACATGCTCTTATTTTGCTTATTCATGATCGAAATAAATGATCAATCAATCAATCAATCAATCAATCAATCAATCAATATCTTAGTATTTCTTGAGTTCTGAGATCTTGCCTGGTGTGATAGACCCCAGCCTCTATGGATCTTGTGCTCAGAGCTTGTTCCTGTGCTGCCATGATTAGTGCCTCTGTGCTGTCTTTCAGTGGTAGGATGTCTTTCCATTAGTAGGATTTCTGGATGTCAGTCACTTCCTCTATCTGCCTGTGGTACATGCACGTCAGTGGCCTTTCCTTGCATGATGGTTCCTTATCTTGTTCCTCTTCTTTTTTCAGGTTTCTGCTGCCTCAGATATATTAAGTACATGGTCAGTTGTGGCCATCTTCTTGATGTACTCATGAATGTTTTTTGTTTCATCCTGCAAAGGTCTTCTGAGACTCCTCCTTCCTTTGCCTTGAAATCTACTTTGATTTGCTAACTCCTCAGGACTTGGAGGCGTTTACTGTTGTGGCTTTCTAGCGACCTCTTCATGGTTCCCATTTATTTGTGGGATTCATGCCTGTAGTGCAGTCAGATGGTAACAAAAGAGGCAAGGTAGCCAGGTAGGCAACATTGCAGGCATTGAGGTTATACACATGCATGTAGAGACACACAACCTAACTCATTAACTGCTTCTGTACACCTCTGGTCCAGTTTAGAAGATCTCATTGGTCTCACAGTGAAGTAAACAGCTGTACTTAGATCCTTGAAACCTTCGTGTTGTGCCTTCTCTCAGACCAGAAAAACATCAAAGCAGTGCCTGGACAGACGGTCACTCTGCCATGTCAAGCTCCAAACAACAACAGGTCCATCATTGCTACAGAGTGGAGCAGAAATGATCTGGGGGATAAATATTTACTTTTGTACTGGAAAGAGCAGTTTGATCCAAAAACACAGCATCCATCTTTCAAGAATCGGGTGGATCTGCAGGACAGACAGATGAAGGACAAAGATGTGTCTTTGATTCTGAAGGATGTGACAACTGCGGACAGTGGAAGATACGAGTGCCGTGTTGTACAGAGAGGAACAAATATGGATGATGAAACAATCAGCACCATCTACCTGAGAGTTGTTCCTCCAGGTAAGACAGTAGGTTCTGATAGGAGGTGAGGTTGATTCTCTCATGTGTTTATGTGCTTTATTTGTGTTTCCTTTATGGTTTTACATTTTGGTTGATAATTTATAAGAGTTTACAGTACATTCACATTACATTAGATTTTCCCAACTGATCACTCTCACCTGTTTCTCACCTGCAGGTCAAACAAGAAGACGCAGAGAGGCTGTTTCTTATGGAGTGATAATTGGTCAGGGGGTTTATATTGCAATTGTTTTTGTTGTTGGTTTTTTGATATTTTATCTGTGCTATAAAAGAAGGTACCGCAAGATAAACAGATGTTCTGAGAACAGACAGAAATTAGCATTATAGATTATAATGGGTGTTTTGTGGTGGCGACACTTACTACAGATATAGTTAAGCCATAACTCTGTGTTATAAATTAGCAGAAATTTTCTTGTTAATATAAATACTGTCCTCTCCTCAAAATGCCAATGTTTAAAATGCAAATGTATACATTTATAGATTTTCTCTAAGCATTTCTTTGTTTTATATGTTTTTTTCATTATCAATAAATCATCCACATGTATTAGTGTTGAGGGTGTTTTGATAGTTGTCAGGTTTGTTGTTTTTTTGTTTACTGTAGATATGCTCATTCCTACAGAAAACTACTACAGAAGAAGAAGTAGCCAGATGTAAAAAGGGTAAACAATGACACCGAATGGAATAATCACTGTATATATAGTATCATGGCCAAGCCTGAAACCCAGACCAAGACTACGTGAAGTACCCTAAGAAGGTCTGCTAGAAGATGTTAATGAAGCACTACGGACGATACCTACAGCCACCATTTCTGAGACTAACAAGCAGATCTACACTACGGCAGCAGTCATCAGTGAGATCATCATCATCATCGTTTATTTGTATAGCACTTTAAGAGCACACCAGGCAGACCAAAGTTCTGAACAACACAGATCAAAAACAACTAGCAAAATTAAAAATATGCTTGGATACAAGTTGAACAGCCACAATGGGAAGTACGCTCCATGGAGAGGAGACCAGAGGCAAAGATCAAGTTAGCACGGAGGGATGTTAGCAACTTTTGGAGCAGCAGAAAGGTGTGATGAAGAAGGTGCCTAAGAAGTACAGCAAGCTGTCCATACCTGATGCCTTGGAAACTACCAAGCATAACGGCAATGCTCAGTGGCTAGTGGATCTGAGGGAAGACCACAGCAACCTCCCTGAACAGGGTCCAGTAACCATCACAGTGGCAGACATCCAAGAAAGGGTCTCCAGTATGAAGAGTTGGACAGCACTTGGCCCTGACATGGTTCATGCCTACTGGCTGAAGAAGCTGACTGCACTCTACGAGCGCCAGGCAGCACAAATGAACCAACTGCTAGCTGACAAGAGACACCCAGAATGGCTAACTGAAGGACGGACAGACCTGATCCTCAAGAACCCCCAAAAGGGACCGGCCCCCTCCAATTACTGACCAATAATCTGCCTCAGCACCACGTGGAAGCTCCTGTCAGACATCATAGCGGCTAAGATGAACAGGAACATGGGTCAATACATGAGAGGGGCACAGAAAGGGATGGGCAAAAATACCAGAGGCGTAAAACACCAGCTAGTAGTAGACCAAGTACTAAGCCTAGAGTACTAAGTACTAGAGATCAATTACTAAAACAGTTCTTGAAAACAGGTCTAACTCTGGATAGACAGAGATTTACTTCAATGCAAAATAAGGTAATAGCAACTTTGAGACAGGCCAAAGCAAATTTTTTTATAAATACAATTGAAAGAGCCAAAGGTAATGGTAAAATTATCTGGCAACACCTAAATAAATTACTTGGTCATCATTCAAACAAAAACAAATTTGCAAAATCAGTCAGAGTTTTAAACCAGTCGTATGCCCAGTTAATGCGAATGATGCTGGTCAACATTTGTTCGCCATTACTCATATTCCAGACACTGAAGTTATTAAACTAATTACAGGCTTAAAAAACTCGACAGCACTTGATGCGTTTGGTATTAATACAAATTCCATAAAGGAACATATGGATCTGCTTGCAATAACTCATGTTTTAAATATGTCATTCGAACACTCCATTGTTCCAATAGATCGGAAAATTGCTGCAGTTACACCAATTTTCAAAGCAGGTGTGAAGACTGACATGGCTAATTATTGCCTCATAAGCATACTCCCGGTTATATCTAAAATAGCTGAGAAGTGGGTGGTTAAACTCCTCATTGCTCATCTAAAAAATACCCAACCGTCATTACACCCATTGCAGTTTGGCTTTCGGGCCCATCACTTCACAGATACTGCTGTGTCCTGAAGGGTCTGCTGGATAAGACCTCTTGTGTTGGAGCTGTATTTTTAGATCTGAAGAAGGCCTTCGACACTGTAAACCATCAGATATTGTTGTCCAGACTGACTCAGTTTAGTATCTCCAGTCAGGCTCTTCAGTGGTTTGCCTCATATCTCTCACACAGGAAACAGTGTGTAGTTTTGGATGGGGTTAAATCTCCATATCTAGACTGTGAGACAGGTGTTCCTCAAGGATCCGTTCTTGGGCCTTTACTGTTTTCTCTTTTCATCAATAACTTACCTGAAGTTTGTCCTGATATATTTGCCCAAATGTATGCGGATGATGCAGTTATATATAAGCAAGCTTATAGTGTCCAGCAGCTGCTTTAGCCTTAATACATACTAGCTGGCTCGAGGACTCATGCCTAATGTTGAACACCTCAAAAACTGTCTGCATATACTTCTCAAAACTTCCCTTAAATTTGAAGCAATCAAACATATTTTTGGATGGAGTAGAGCTTGAATTAGCTCCAGAATTTAAATATCTTGGGGTCATTCTAGACCCAACACTATCCTTTAAGAGTCACATAAATAAAGTGTCCCAAGTACTTAAATTTAATAATCAAATTTTTTATCATAAAGGTAGTAACTTAAATATGAATGCTGC
Source organism: Oreochromis aureus (assembly GCF_013358895.1). Lineage (NCBI taxonomy): Eukaryota > Metazoa > Chordata > Actinopteri > Cichliformes > Cichlidae > Oreochromis > Oreochromis aureus. The sequence goes on from NC_052944.1 coordinate 67,196,886, forward strand.
AAAAAATTTATTTTTATTCAATGATTATTTCTTATACAGATTATTGTTTGACGTCATGGTCACTCGCTTGTCCAACAATACTTAAAACTATTGAAAATATTTATAAAAGAATTTTAAAATTACTTGACAAAAAATTGAATTCCCACCATCATTGTCATGTGTTAAAAAAGCATAAATTATTGAGCTTCAATAATTTTTTGAAACTTAAAAGAGGGTGCTTAATATATAAAGTTTTACACTCTGTTACCCCACTACCACTAAAGGAGTTCATTAGGTATAAAGAAAGCTCTGATAGGACCACTCGAGCCACAACTCGTGGAGACTTGTTTATACCCCACAGACGGACAGCATTTGGGCAGAACGTCCTTTCTGTCCAGGGTGGCCATTGGTGGAACAGTCTTCCCAATCCATTAGAGAATGCTCTACATTCAAATTGTTTAAGGCACAGTTGTATAGTTGTTGTATGTATGTTGTATAGTTTTATAGTTTTAGTTTTTAGTTTTATTTGGGAATGGAATGGTATGTATGTGTGAGTTTGGTGATGGAGTTCTTAGCATGAATTATGTATGAATTATGAACTTTTATGAATTATTATGTCCATTTTAACATGTTTTTGGACAACAGATGGAAATTAGCCTTCGGCTATAATCTGGTATGTTTACATTCATGTAACCTTTTTCTACATGTATGTTCATTAACATGCACTGTCAAAAAAGACGAGGCTGACCAACCTGTGCACTGCCTGGATTGATTACAAGAAGGCCTATGACTCAATGCCCCACACCTGGATCCTGGAATGCCTAGACCTGTACAACATTAACAGGACCCTAAGAGCCTTCCTCAGGAACTCAATGGGGATGTGGCGTGCAACACTAGAGGCCAACTTAATACCCATAGCACAAGTCACCATCAGTGACATCAGAATGTCATTCCAACTGGAGAAGTCTAGTCGGATAGTAACAAAGAGAGGGAAGTTAGTCAGAACTGAGGGGATCGAACTACCAGAAGGCAACATTGCAGACACTGAGGACAGCTACAAGTACCTGGGGATTCCACAGACGAATGGGAACCATGAAGAGGTCGCTAGAAAAGCTGAAACCACCAAGTACCTGCAGAGGGTCAGGCAAGTCCTGAGAAGTCAGCTGAACGGTAAGAACAAAATCCAGGCTATCAACACCTACGCCCTGCTGGTGATCAGGTGCCCTGCTGGCCAAAGAAGGAGATAGAAGCCACTGACATCAAGACAAGAAAGCTCCTTACCATGCATGGAGGGTTTCACCCCAAGTCCAGCACCCTGAGGCTGTACGCTAAGTGGTGAGCTGACTGGTAAGTGTCAGCACCACGGTCCAGGATGAGACAACAAACATCCATGGATACATCAGGAAAATTTCCCCAACTGACAGCATGCTCAGTGAATACCTCAGGCAGCAGAATCCCATGAATGAGGTGGAAGAAGAGGAACCATCATGGAAGGAAAGGCCCCTGCACAGTATGTACCATCGGCAGATAGCGGAGGTGGCTGATATCCAGAAATCCTACCAGTGGCTGGACAAAGCCGGACTGAAAGACAGCATGGAGGCAATAATCATGGCAGCACAGGAATAAGCTCTGAGTACAAGATCCATAGAGGCTGGGGTCTATCACACCAGGCAAGACCCCAGGTGCAGGCTATGTAAAGATGCCCCTGAGACAATCCAGCACATAACAGCAGGGTGTAAGATCCTAGCAGGCAGGGTATACATGGAACACCATAACCAAGAGGCCGGCATAGTATACAGAAACATCTGTACCGAATACAGCCTGGAAGTCCCGAGGTCAAAATGGGAGACTCCCCCTAGGGTGGTGGAGAATGACCGAGCTAAGATCCTGTGGGACTTCCATAGCATAGCAGAGGAGCAATGTTCTGCAGCAAAGTCGATCTGCTTGACTTTGCTGCTTGTCATTGTCTTTGTTTTTGTTTCTGTAGACGGGATTTAACAGTTAAAAACCAAACAGTTTCCCTCTGAGATAAAGCTGAATAACCAGTATCAGCCTGGTTTACATGTTACTTTCCAAAACATTTAGTTTCATATTGATATGCTTTCTCTTTTGGTATGAAACTGTCATGAAGTTGGGTGGTGTATCTGTGTACTTCTGTTTCAGTTTCAATTTTATTTCTATAGCACATTTAAAAGACCCAGGTACATCAAAGTGCTTAATACAATACAGTTATCATTACAGATGGTGGCATTGCAACAAGCATGAACCGGGGAAAAGTTAAAATCCAATTTGTTTGGAAGGCTAGCTCAAACACTTGGTCAGCAGTGCAGTTTTCACCAGACAAAGAAGTGTCAAGCTGCCAATTTACCCTCTGCAGTGGTCACATCACACAGTTACAGCCAGATATGGTCAGCATAAATATGTATTTGTCAGTGTCATGTGTTGTAGTTTCAGGAGTCAGTATACAGCTACAAAGCTTTTTGTTCAGTTTTTACAAACAGCTTCTGATTCTGATTCTAAATATTAGGAGAGCAAATCAATATGCTTTCAGTATACAGCTGTTTGTAAAAAAAACAAAGACTGTAGTATTGATATTTTAACCTTTGCCTGCAGCATGCAGAGACTCACAGTGTCTTATAATGAGAGGGTTGCTTTCTCTCACACATTATGTTTGGTTAGAGCTGGGCGATAAAACGATAATGATATGTATTGCGAAATAACTTTTTCTCGATAGAAAAATTAAACTATTGCGATAGACCTCATCTCTCTTGTCCTCTTAAAAAAAAAAAAAAACAGAACAGCCAATCCAAATTAAGTAGCGCAGAGCCGAACCAATCACAGCCGCAGCGTCACGTCACATGACTTGTTACGTACAGCACAAGCGCCAAGGCGCACATGTGTATTTGTTTTTGCAGCCGGGCCGCCCAGGTAATGAAGGAAATGAGTTTGCCGACTACAGAAAAATCAACCGAGAGCGTGAGCGAAGGTTACCAAAAAAACAGATGATGGTTCCAATGCTGGAGAGATTGTCAAACGGAAGGGCCACAGAAGTTCCGTGAGTGTGAAGGTATTTCGCTATTTCAAGTCTGACAAAAACAGAGTAGCGCGCACTGTAAATTGTGCCGAAAGCAAGTCTGGATATACAATAAAGCGGTGCATGCTCAATCTCTGACTGAAAGCGCTAATTAGTCATTCGGCTTTTGTCAGACTAAAGTAACTGTTAAAACTGTTTGAAAAGCTAAGCTATACAACAAGGAGATCCACACGCACCGGGTATTTTTGAAAACGCAGATTTTTCTATGCGTTTGCACCTTTAAATCCACACGTAAACGGCGTTTTCAGTCACTGAAAACGGAGATTTCTAAAACGCCTGCCAGGGTGGATATTTTCGAAAACTCCGCTTTTGCATTTACGTGTGGACAAGAAAAGCGGAGAAAACGCAGCGTTAAAGGTGTGCGCCTTTTTGACGCCACACTGTGCGCCACGTTATTGTTTCGGTGAAATGAATTTCTACAATACTGTTACTGTTAATTGTACTCTCTGCAGTGTTTAAATGCTTACATATACACACATAGTTACTGTCCCTCCACACATACGACTCGGTTCTGTTTCTATGCCCCATCTTTGTTTACTATTTCCTACCGAGGCTTCTAGACTTCTGATTGGCCAACATTTCTACGGTTAGGAATATATCGCCACCTGTTGCTTTGGCATGTTCCTAGCAGCGTTTTCCTTCATTTCTGCGTTTACGTGTGGACGGGATTATTTTTAAAGCGAAAACGGAAAATCTCCGTTTTCAAAAATACCCGTGTGCGTGGGGCGTAGCCTGAGAATTTCCTTTTAGTTCTCAGTTTATTTGATATTGACAAAAGTTAGTCAATTTTGTCTGTTCTTCTGTAAAACGACCTAAGATTTTTTTTTTAGAATTAAAATTTTGTTTCTAAGTGGAATTGACAATTTAGTGGTCTGTTTTGTTTGTTCTATTTTGAAACTTAAACGCTTTAGCGGCTGCCTTTTGTGTAGTTTACAATATTTGCCTTTATCTGAAACTGAAGTCTCATGTTCCTTAAGTACATCTACCCTGTTGAACTTATTATGGGAAATAAATATTTTAATTAAAACAAGCTGCTAATTATTTCACATTTTACTTGTGAGCAACGGCACATTTAAATCTTACAAATATAGTTATTTGGCTTATATCGTGATATATATCGTTATCGCCTGAAATGAAAAAAACATATCGTGATATGAAAAAATCTTATATCGCCCAGCTCTATGTTTGGTTAAAGTTGGATTTGGCAGGTGACAAACTGCTATAGCTATAGCTGTGCAGTGTGATGAAAAGAGTTTCTTAAAAATGAGTCCCATAATAATCAGTATTGTGTGCTCCATTAGATTTGTTTTCTTTGTCTTCAGGCTGTGATCAGCTGACTTGCTGCTGATGTGTCTGCTTTCATGGCCGCTTTGCAACCCTTAACCAGCAGTATAAAGATTGAATGTGGCAAGTGATACGAAAGAACATCATTACCTTACTTTAAACTGATATCTCCTGCTGCATGGGAAACATGTCCTTTTACTTAGCATGAATCCTGAAATGCATCTGCATACTATTTTTTTTTTTTTTTTTTTTTTTAGTGGTCTATAGGACACAAAAACCAAATGTACAGAATGTCCAGTGAAATTTTGTTAAAATAACTTAAATTAATTAACTAAGTCTTGGTGATTTAACCCACTGCTAACATTTAGAAGCTTTTTTTCTCTGAAAGCTCCACTTCTACCTCCCACTTGGCTGCTGCAAAATACTCAATAAATTTCATTTGAGAACCACCAACCCTGCCTCCCATAGGGCTTAAAATCTGGGACTCTCCACCATTTTCTCTTCTTCAACTGAAGAAGCTTCTTGGATGAAAGGTGAAACATCTTCAAGCAACTTAAAGAAGTCCAGATGCTTTTCTTTCCAAGCTACTTAGGCTCTGATCTGAAGTTCAGTTTCATCTCCCCACATTTTCAGAGGAAGTGGGGGGGTTTTGCACTGAGAACAAATATCATTCATTCTGCCATGAAACTATTTACAGAATTTTTCTTCTAACTTAAAGCAAAGCCATAATCCAAATCTTTAAGAATCTAATAACAGCCTGAATGAATTCTCTGAATGTTAAAAATGTGATCGGATTATATCTTTTTCAGTGACATGTTGTCAGATTGACACTTTTCTGTTCCTGTAGTTTGTCTATTTAAAGAAGCCCAGACTTCTCTTAACCTAACCACCTCCTTCAGCTCATTCACGGGGGCCTCAAGATGTTCTCAAGCCAACTGAAACATATAATTTCTCCAGCAAGTCCTGGGTCTGGCCTAGGAGAGCTCCTCCCAGCAAGACAGTCACTACCCAAGGCTTGTGACCATATATGGGGTTAGGAACAAAGATTCACCAGCAAATCAACAACTTTGCTTTTATGCCCAGATCTGCATCTTCATCGCTGCGGACCCCTCCCCATTCAACTTGTCGATCTCAATCTCCTCTCTCCCCTCACCTCACACCCAATGATATTTAAACTCTACCTGGGGCAGCAACTCATCCTGGACCCAGCCCGGACATTCCACCCTTTTCCAACCATTTTAGCCACTAAGCATTGATCTTATGGGTTGCATTGCAAACCTGCATGCCTTTCCATATACACTGTCATGAAACTATTTACAGAATCTTTCTTCTACCATAAGCAATCAGAATCAGAATACTTTAGCTGTAAGATGCCCAGGGACTTGTAGCTGTCCTCAGGGTCTGCAATGTTGCTTTCTGGTAGTTTGATCCCCTCAGTTCTGACTACCTTCCCTCTCTTTGTTATCATTCGACATTCTGATATCATTGCTGTATATCCTGGTGGTGTGGATCAGTGAATTGATGTCTCATTCACTCTTGGCATACAGCCTGATGCCATCCATGTACAGAAGGTGGCTGACAACTGCTCCATTGCGCAGTCGGTATCCATAGCCAGTCTTGTCAATGATCTCACTGAGGGGATTCAGGCCTATGCAGAACAGCAGTGGGGGAGAGATGGTTACTAGATATTATATTAGAATATCACAGATTACAGTCCCAAAACACTGGAAAAACAGCGAGCAGAGGAAAGGCGGTCCTGTGGCAAAACTTTGCTGCCCTCTACTGTTCATACCGGCACGCACGGTCAGTTCACATTTAGTTTGACGTTCTGACATTAATGGCATGAGAGAAAAGCTGTTTGTGCATAAAACTGATTTTTTTTTAAATATATAAAATATTTTTATACACTATATTTTAACACATTTTAATAATATAAAAACAGGTCGACTCACCCCAAATGCTCTGGTCGGTGTTTCAGGCTGTTTTTTTTTATGTGGTTAGATTTGTTTACTTGTCCATCCTTCCTGTTCCAGACATAATAACAATATTTAGAATATTTTATTTGGTCCTTTTCGAGGTCAATTAATCTGATCAGACCATGTGACACATTGGCAGACAGAGGTGACCAGAAAATGACGAATCTGAAGATGCAACATCTGGAACAGGAGAGTGGATTTTGTAAGCAAATCTAACCGCTTAACCTGAAACATCGGATAGAGCATATGAGGTAACTCAGGGGAGTTTTTCTTTTATTACTGCAAAATATTTAAATGCCACATATCGATTTGTTCTTGATTTATTTTTAAGTGATCATCTTATTAATATATTACTATATAATATGTTAAAATATAGTGTGTACAAAAACATTTTTGTGCAAACAGCAGTAGAAACATGCAAGCAGCCCACAGCTCTAATCTGTTATCTGCAATTCTTACGGCATTTTTTTTCTTTTTTTAATTAAACCGAGGTTTTTGCTGTGCATGTCATAAATAATAAGATGGTTTTGCAGTTAAATGCATTTTAAAATCCACTTGATTGTGGAGATATGGTTATATATATGTCTCTATATTACGCTTGAAGCCTCTCCACCAGGGCTGGACTGGGACAAAAAATCGGCCCGAAAAACCATAAAGCCTTTGAATGAAAACAAACGCTGTTGTGACAGTGATGTACACTGTCTTGTTGGTATATATGTATCAGTCTAATAAACTTAAACCTACACCATCCTCCCTATTCTGGTATTCTAAACAGTACCCGAAAGTAGACTGCTTGGTCGAGTTAACCTCCTGAACTATTTACAACACATGGTGAAAACCTGAAATTAAGACAGAGAAGACTAGAGGTGAGACATGATCATTACTGATTACTGATGACAGATTTAGATATATTTTCATAAACCATTCATTTGCCACATCAATAAACAGCATGGCAGGGCAAAATATTTTTTCTAACATGGCAACCTTTAAAAAGTGAAAGGAGACAGAAAGACAGATGAGAAAGAAAAACTTAATTGACTTTTTGATGGCATTTTACACACAGTACTGGTACAGAATCTAGAAAATGTGTGAAAATACTGGCATCATAAACAGTATTTAGCTACTTCTGAAGAAATTATGATGGTACCCTCAAAAAAATTACTATGTACAATAATGGATTTCTATACATTTTACATCAGATGAAAACGTTTGTTGTAAGATTCAGATAATTATTTGTTAAAAGCTAGACATTTTAACCCTTTAAGACCTACCATAGAACCAAGTCCGCCAGAGCTTATATTATATTTTTACATGCTGTAGTGCCAATTTTGGGAGCATTTGAAGTTGCTATACATCAATACAACCATTATAGCCCAAATTTTAATAATATGTATGCATTAAGTGCATAGTAATTACATAAATTGCAAAAAAGTGCAATAAACTACAAAAAAATTGAAAATCGTTTTTGTTTTTTTAACATATATTTCTAGTTAGAGAAATTTAAGAGGCTTATCCCTCAAAACTGTAAATACAAAAAAGTTGCACAAAATAGTTTCCCACCACAGGAAATTTATTTTAAGTGTCTTCATAGTTTTATTTTTGAAATACACCAATTTTCATATACTGCAGGAAAAACGAAAATAAATATTCTAATGCAAATTTGCAAAATAACAGCATATGCATCAAAATAAACTATTTCCAGCAGTACAATATGAGTCCTAAGCATCCCAGAAACGACACAGAAAGTCATAAAGTCAAAGATAACTTTTAAAAACACCAGTATAGGCTCATGAGGCGCCGATGGTAAAAAACTACATTTCCGCAAAATGACGTCACTTCCGGTTTCGGGCAGCTCATGGCGGACATTCACGTGCAGACATTCATTCATCAGTTCATGCTGATGGACTAGGAAGTGTTATGAACAGCTGATCCGATCGGCAAAGCATGTTGGAGCGTGCCCGCTCCGACCGGCTTTAAAGGGTTAAATGAGAATAAGAAAGAAAAGTATTTCTTTGTGGCCCCCTCTCCCTGTTAATGCCCTACCTGCCCCCCCTGGCAAAACTTTGCTAGACCCGCCCCTGCACAGTTACCAGCTGTCAGCTACATAAAAAAAGGATCCTGGTGTTATTTGTCTCTCAGAAACAGCTCATAACTTCCCTTCAACTCATTCATGTCACCTAAAAGGTAAACCTGTTTCTCCATCAGCTGTTCAGCTCTGATGATTCAGTAAGGACATCTCCTGGTTTCATCTTCATGTTTCCCTCTCACCAGATAACCAAACCGATATCATGACCAGCAGCTTTTACAGCTGTGGCTCCAGCAAACATCAGCTGATACTAGAAATTAATATTAAATAAATTCTAATAACAGCTGATCAAGCTTAAACGTGCTGCTGTTGTTTAGCGCGACATCCGCTGGTTTCCTCTTCTGGCGCAAAGTGGGCGATAAACAAACGAGAGAAAAGCCGATCAGCTGATCATTGATCAGTTTCATGATTGAAGTAGAAACAGGAGAGGGAGGGGGAGAGAATGAGAGAAGAGGAGGCAGCTGTGCAGCAAAGACACAGAATAACTCCAGCTTTGTGTCTTTTTCATTGTAGCTGAAGTCCGGGACAAACTGTGTTCCTTTTCACCTCAATACCAAACGCATAATATTTTCTCTGAATACGAGAAGATTCCGTTTTTTACGGGAGGGTTAGAAACTCTAATAACTAACCTTATAAATAAAACAAGTTCAACATCAATAACATCATAGCACCCGCCCAGCAGTATATAAACTCCGTCATGCTAGCTAGTACGCAGTACGAGTTATTGTAACTGACTGTAAAAAGTCAGCATGATGAAAATAAACTCCACCTAAACTTGTTTTATATCTGACCCAGATAGACTGCAGGTCATAACTTCTTACCTGAAGTTCAGTTCACCGCCTCGGGTCTCTGCTCCTCCTGCCTTTCCGTCATCCACCTGCCAGCGTGTTGCATCTGCTGGCCTTCACCACTTGCTAATGTTACTGAATCTGTGGAAGCTCCGCAATAGCCACCACCAAACAATTGAGTTATTTTTACACATCTCCCAGCATCTGGCCAATCCACCACCTTTTAGTGGTTATACCGTTATGGAAAAAACGAAAAAAAAAACAAAACATCGGCCCACCGGCCGATGGCCAGTCCAGCTATGCTCTCCACTCTCTCCATTGGTTTATCTTTTCTTATTTCTGTATCTTATATTTATAAGATACAGAAATACTCCTCAGTGAACAGAAGAGGTCAGTATTTCATGCCGTTATTAAGGCTCTGCTGCAGAGACTTCCTTGTTACCTCTGCTCTTTCATTATATTTAGTTACAGTATTATATGTAGATTTTATATGGATATAATACTAAAAGTAATTATTAGATATTAGTTATAACACTTTGATGGTCATGGGACACTTTAAAATTAGGTGCACTTCTTGTTCAGACTTAATTTGAAAGAAAAACAGTATTTAAATTATCTGCTGCACAACAACAGCAAGTATTCTCTGTATATATTTATTTAGCTGCATTTAGCTGTACTCTGTTGATCTCTGAACATGAACATACTGTGTTTTCATATATGATGTATCTCTCAGACACTCTAGATAAACTGTATATCGTTTTTATCTTGAAAAAAATGTTTGAGATTTAATGATGCCAAAGATTTTCACTGCACCTGTAATTCATAAAAATAATGCAATAAATAATGCAAACTCTGTAAGATTTACTGAAATTCTGTACAAGCTGTTGTTTATAATCCCAAAGGGATAAATATCAAAATAAAGTTTGTAAAATAACAGCTGGAAGGAGGTGTCATTTTTAGTAGAGCAGTCATGCTGTACTCCAAACTACAGTGACATAATCTGTTATCCAGTGTTTGCCTTTTGGGATATTTTTGTGGTGTGCCTTGTGCTTTTTCTAATGTGAGCCCTATATTAAAAACAAGATGAAACAGCATAACATCAACTCAAACAACTAAAAGAAAATATACTAAAACCAACATCTCACATGGTGTCAAAGGCCAGGGTAAAGAGATGGGTTTTCAGAAGTGATTTAAAACAGGCAGAGAAGAGCCCTGTCTAATCTCTAAAGTTTACATTCAGTCTTGGTACCTTTAGGAACAGCTGATCAGCTGACCTGAGAGAGCGGGTGGGCATGTAAGGCGGTAGCTCAGAGAGGAGAGATCAGATGGGGCAAGGCCATGGAGGGCTTTAAAAGCAAATAAAATAATTTCTAATAATCCCAAATAATCCTAAAAGAAATGGGCAGCCAGTGAAGTGAAGCTAAACTAATGGGAATGCACTCAAACTTTTGAGTGCCAGTTAAAGGATGAGTTGCAGCATTTTGCACCCTCTGTAGATGAGTAATGTATGAAGCAATGACCCCTATCAAAGTGCTAACAAAGGCATGGATAACTGTCTGAACTTGCAGCCATGAAACAATAGTTTACAGAATAATGAAATGAGCCTAATCTGCAATAAGCTGAAAAACCTGAACACTCAGACTGCTTTCTCACAGTTAGTCTCATGGGGAAACAGCATACACACACAGACTGTGAAGCTGATTATTAACAAGAATACTTTAATCTGACAGACTCTGACCCTTGACCTTTGACTCAACCTTTCAAATTTTAAACAGGTTTCTGAGTTACCGTCTGAAGTCAAACAAGTCCAAAATTAACCCCCTGTAGTCCAGATAAGTGAGACATTTTTTTTCCTTTCAGCACATTTCAGTTAAAACCATAAGTGAGGTTTACTCTGATCCCTTGATGACTTTACTTCAGAGAACCAAGTTTGCTGATCTGATCATATTTCAATATACAAACTCTGCACTTGGGGAGTAGTAAAATGTGTGAAACATTTCTGGGAATAGTTTTATGATGACAAGAATGATCTCAGCTCCCTTTGGAAAAATACTTCCTGTTGATCATCTTTGTCTTCTCTAACACGTAAGTGCTCGTCAGCGTGAGTTAAAGTTTACATTTTATTTGAGTTTCATTGGAATAAACTGTAAAAAAGAAGATAAAGAAGGTAAATATTCAGAGTTACTCTCAGCTTTTTTTTTTTGACAAACATGATCTGCAAACAGGACTTTGCCCAGCTGATACTGGATACTGTATGTAGCTTCATTTATCGCTGTGTTTACACCTGTGCAGGTTCTCTCTGTGACGTTTTTACCTGATATCGTCTTTGTGGTCAGAGCTACACCAGTATGATCACCTGCTTCAAACACTGATCACATTCATTCTGTAATAGGAACTGAGCTGTTCGGTCAAGACTGTCCGACCATGAAAAACATTTTTACACTTGAGGTTCGGCTTCAAGAAATAATAAAGAAGAAATAAATACATCATAACAGACGGCATCACATAGGACTGTAAATTTAAGATTTATCTGTGCTGGACAAACAGAACACAGTGAGATTTATTCTGAGGTTTCCTCCATTTAATCCTGTTTCTCTTGAAATAGACTAAGACAGGCCAGCAGGTCCTCAGCAGCTTTGAGGGATGTAATAGAGGCTACAGCTCTTGCCCCTCCCATCTAGTGTTATAACAGAAAGTTCCAAAGGAAAAAAAAACACATGCAAGACTTTCTAATGTTTTATTTAAAATATCTTTTTATTAAAAGACAGTAAAAACAAATAATAATAGTTGCATTCTCCAAATTTCTTTCTCAAAAAACCCCACATAACAAATGAAGCATTTAATGCTGCAGTGCACATGAATTGCTCTTAGTCTGGCTCATCACCTGGGACCTGTTTGTCATGAGCGACCCTACCAGGAGCTGAACGCTCCAGACAACTCAGCTCCCAGGATCGTCTGAGCTCACAAACCCCTCCACCACGATAAGGTGGCAATTCAAGTAGGGGGGTAAAAGTAGGGATAGGGGATGTAATAGAGCTGGGCGATATAAGATTTTTTCATATCACGATATGTTTTTTTCATTTCAGGCGATAACGATATATATCACGATATAAGCCAAATAACTATATTTGTAAGATTTAAATGTGCCGTTGCTCACAAGTAAAATGTGAAATAATCAGCAGCTTGTTTTAATTAAAATATTTATTTCCCATAATAAGTTCAACAGGGTAGATGTACTTAAGGAACATGAGACTTCAGTTTCAGATAAATAAAGGCAAATATTGCAAACTACACAAAACACAGCCGCTAAAGCGTTTAAGTTTCAAAATAGAACAAATAAAACAGACTACTAAATTGTCAATTCCACTTAGAAACAAAATATTAATTCTTTTTTTTTTTTTTTTTTTTTTTAAACCTGTCCCGTTTGGTTCTTTTGCCATCAGAATTATTGTCTAAAGGCGAAGAAAGATGCCCAACGGATTTACTTTACCAAATGGACCATCCCAGCCTTGCCGTAATGGTCCATCTGATTCACCTTTTATTGTTTATTTTATTTTCACTTGCTGAATACGGGACAGACTTGACTGGGGAAGGAAAGGGAGAAAGAAAGAGGAAAGAAAAACAGCTGAGAAGAGGGACGGGAAAAGGGGCAAAAACCAAAACCAACAGAATAAGCAGACAAAAAATACATATATCGATCACCTGGATCACCTGTTGAGAAAGAAAGAAGAAAGCAAGCAGAAGAAAACGAGAGTAATAAACATCATCACAATGATATATGGGAATATGACAGTAAATACTAAATATTAAACATTATGGTGCAGCACGTGAGATCGACAGCGCACAGTGTGCTTTGAGGTAGGAGCCAAAAAGGGTGTAGTTTGTGTGTGATCACCTGTGTGTACACCTGTGAGCATGGACGCGCTTGTTTTTTTTTGTTTGTTTTTTTTTTAAAGGTTCCTTCATGTAATGATCTGCTAGAGGGTGTGGGGGGCCACTGCCCCGTCCTCCAGGGCATGACGCAGGTATGGAGGAGATCAAAACTCTAGACATCCAGAGGCCCCCAGAACACAAGAGACCAAAGAAGACCAACAGAGGGGCAGCCACACACTATCCCAGAAAGAGCTGAGGAGAGTCCCAGATGAGGGGTCACTCAGCAGCCGCGGAGCAGAAGCCAGGGGGTTGCAGTGGCGTGCCCGTGAGCTCCGCCGGCAGCCAGCTGTGCCTGAGTGACCGAGCCCGGGCCGAGGCCGAGGCACCCGCCTCCCGGTGGCCCGAGCGAGCCCCAGGCTCCATGCCCCGATAAGCAGCTGCCAAGGAGTGAGCCGGTGGGTACCTGGGCGCCCACCCCGGACAAACAGAACCACCAACGCACCGATGTCTGAGGCGTCCGCCACCGGCAGGGGAAGTGGTGGGGGGAGATCGGCCTCCAAACCTTGGAGGGCCTGAGATGTCCCCAGAGAGGTGGCGTCTGATACCCAACCTGACATATAGACACAGACATACAGGCACACACAGACACAAACATCCATTCCCACCCTCATGCTCTCATAAGCAATTATTCCACACTCAACCAACGTGGAGACAGACATAAAGAGACGCTGTACACACAATCACTCTCCCCAAGCGTGCTCTAAGAACCGGGTCTGGGTACCCTTGCCCTGGAGGGGAAACTGCACCCAGACCCAGGTGGTGTTACCCTTTTCCCTGCGGTGGGGAGAAGCAGACCGCCCGACTCCGTAGCAGCAGGGGAGGCCCCACATTCCAGACCCCAGTCGGACGGCCAACTCCTCCTCCCAGCCCCCGCTCCAGCAGGCCGCAGAGAACGGGGTGTGTGAAGACTCAAACCTCCCTCCACCCGCTCATATGTAGTGTTGATGCATGTGTGTTCTAAGGTGTATTTAAAACCCAGGAGGGCATGGAGCTACCTGCCAGAGCAGCAGGTAAGCACATAGCCCCTCCTGCTAGCCCTCAATGTCTACGTGTATTTAAAATTGAGAGGTGGGCAACGACGCCAGGGGTGAGGTGTACACCCTGATGGTATTTTGGAGTCTGTGTTGCGTGCCCACCCCCAAGATCCTATATGTACGTGTAATGAGAGTGTGAGTAATGTGAATGTCTAAGTTGTGGGATAAAATTGAGGCAGAGGCAGCCAGAAGGGGACAGGGGGGCTGCCTCCCTGCACCCTGGTGACACACCCCTACCCCAAGGCCCTGCATGTGTGGGTGATTGTGGTGGAGCGGGAAGAGGGAGGCAGCTGGAGATGGGGAGGGAAGGAAGGGAGGGGCAAGTACCCCCTCCCTGGGGCCAGCTCCCCCGCTGACCCCAGTAGGCACCCCCATACTCTGCAACCCGCCAGGGAAAGGGGGGCCCAGGCCCATCCGGACTGGGGCCCAGTGCAGCAGCGCCGCCCGGCCCCACAGAGCCCGGGACAGTCCACCCGACCCCACCACAGAGAAAACTGCACCCACCCCATCATCCACTCATCTTCCAGACTACACAAGACAATAGACGCCCAGGCTGAGATCTTCCTCCACCTCTCCTGTATCTCCCTCTCCTGCAGAGAGAGCTCCTGAAGAGAGGAAAGCTCCTGCAAGATGTGACAACCTCCCCCACCAGTTGAAGAGCCCCCCAGGTGGCTCGATGCACCGGCGGCACGCTGCGCCAGGACCGGGCCCCCATACACCCACCCGCCCACAACCCCGGCAACACACCAACCAGGACCCAAGCCCCTGAGGCCCGGCCAGGGCCCCAGCCCAGAGACGGAGCGCCCCCAGAACCTCACGCCCATCCCGGACCCACCCAGGGGCAGCCAGGCTACCAGGTCAGTAACTCACGTCCGTCAGCACAGACCCTCCCCTAGCCCTGCTGCACGCAGCCACGAGGAAACTGTCACCCAAGAGCCAACAGAGCCCTTAATTGGCCATGACCGCTACCCCCCGGTTGAGCCCCCAAGGAAGATGCTCCCGGGAACCCCCGATGCCCTAAGCCTGTCCCTACCCCACACCCATCACAACAGTGAAGGCGGGACCAAACTATGACCCCCCACCCCCACTAGGTGATGGAGCTGATCAAAGGGGCCCAGAGCAAATGATCTGATGTGGTGGCAGAGGCTGTATCAAGACTAATGTAATCTAATAGATAATTTCTATATTGGTTAGAATTAAGATTATTTTTATTTTTCCAGTTCATGAGGACTGTTTTCTTGGCTATGCATAGGGCAGTGAAAACCATATGGGCTATATTTTTTTCCGTAGTGACATTATCTAAGCTGCCCAACAAACACACTAAAGGAGAAGTTGGAATGTTACATTTCAGACACTTTGATAAGTCTTCACATATCTCGCGCCAAAACTTCTGAACTGGTGGACAGAACCAAGGTGCGTGGATATAATTGTCCGGTGAATTGGTTTGGCAGTGTGAGCAGTTGTTGGTAGACGTAAAGCCCATCTTGAACATCCGATGACCTGTATAGTGTACTCTATGTAGTATTTTGTATTGAATTAATTGTAGACTGGGGTTTCTAATTAGATGAAAGGTTTTTAAGCAAATCTGAGACCAGAAGTTTTGGTCTAAGTTAACTGATAAATCCGCTTCCCATTTTGCAATAGGAAGTGATATTGATTCATCTGTTTTAGAAAGCATTCTGTATATTTTGGACAGTAATTTGGGGGTTTTAAGAGTAAGAAATTGAACCACACTTGGTGGTGTTTGTAGTTCAACCTGACCTGGTTTAAATCTCTTTTTTACTATGGATTTAATTTGTTGATACTCTAAAAATCTTTTCTTGTTGATCCCATATTGTGTAACTAGTCTGTCAAATGAAATAAATTCTGTTCCTTCTAGTATATGTTCTAAATATTTGATTCCTTTACCACTCCAATCTGAAAAGTTTATCATATTATTGTTTTGTAATATGTCAGGGTTGTTCCAGATAGGTGTACGTTTGCATGGGATTAATGAAGACTCAGTCAGCTTCAGAAACTCCCACCATGCTGTCAGAGAAGAGCTGATGTTGATGCTTTTGAAGCGTTCATGTCGTTGGATGTTTAAGCTGATAAATGGTAGATCTGAAATCTCTAGATTATTGCAAAGTGCTTGTTCTACATCTAGCCAAGGTTCATCTAAGAGAGTATGTTTTTGCCATCCTGAGATAAACTGAAGCCTGTTGGCTAAGACGTAATGCTGAAAGTTAGGTAATTCTAATCCTCCTTTATCCTTGGTCTTTTGTAGTGTTTTTAAGCTTATACGTGTTGGCTTATTTTTCCAAAGGAATTTGGACATATATGAATCAAGAGATCTGAACCAATCTTGCGGCGGTTTAGTTGGGATCATTGAGAATAAATAATTTATTTTTGGTAATACCATCATTTTTATAGCGGCAACCCTTCCCATAAGTGATATGGGTAGACATTTCCACCTAGCCAGATCACCTTCTACTTTCTTTAAAAGTGGGATATGGTTTAATTTAGTTAGATCTGCAAGCTTGGGAGAAACATTAATACCTAAATATTTTATATTTCCCGATTGCAGTGGAGTAGAAGAGGAATTATGGAAGGAGCAATTAATCGGAAGGACTGTAGATTTTGACCAGTTAATTGAGTAATCTGATATTCTTGCAAAAGAGTTTATCAATTCAATCACCCCAGAGATATTGGTTTGTGAATTTTGGAGAAAGAGTAACACATCATCCGCATAAAGGCTGATTTTATGTTCCACGTTCTTGCATTTTATGCCCTTAATTACTGAATTCTGTCTAATTGCTGCTGCTAGTGGTTCGATAAAAATTGCAAACAGTGAAGGGAGAGTGGGCATCCCTGCCTGGTGCCCCTCAGGAGACAGAAGCTGGAGGATGTCTGGTCATTTGTTCTGACACAAGCTGTTGGGGAATTATATAATATTTTTAACCAGTTGATGAAAGAAGATCCAAAACCAAATTTGTGTAAAGTTGCAAATAGAAACTTCCAGTTAACTCTGTCAAACGCTTTTTCTGCATCTAAAGAAAATATAGTAGTTTCAAGGTTTTTACTGTATGAGTAGTCTATCAAATTCAGTAATCTACGTGTATTTGTTGATGAGTGCCGACCTTTTATGAAACCAGTTTGGTCAGGATGAATTAAGAGGGGGGTTATTTTCTCTAATCTCTTTGAGAGAGCTTTGCAGATTATTTTAAGGTCTACATTTATAAGGGATATTGGATGATAGCTTGAGGGATATACAGGGTCTTTGTCTGGTTTTAGCAGGAGATTAATGTTTGCAGAATTCATATTTGATGGAAGTCTGCCCTTTTCTTTGATTTCCAACAACGTTCTGTAAAAACTGGTGCTAGAATCGTCCAGAATTCTTTGTAGAATTCTGCAGGAAAGCCGTCTGGACCTGGAGCCTTATTATTGGGCATACTTATCAGGGCTTCCTGGAGTTCACCTGATGTCAGTGGCGAATCCAGTGCCATTGCTTGAGAGTCTAATAATTTTGGGAGAGTTATGTTGTCTAAAAACTGATCAATTTCCTTTTAGATGGGTTTATTTGTGGTGAATACAACTTTTATAGAAATCCCTGAAAATGTGGTTTATTTGTTTCGGTCATATATTGTGTTCCCAGATGAATCTTGAACAGCACATATAGTTGTTTTTTCTTTATTTATTTTTAGCTGGTTTGCTAGAAATTGACCGGATTTATTACTATGTTCATAATTTTGTAAGCGTAGTCTTTGTACTAAGAATTTTGTTTTTTTATCAATTATCTCATTTAATTCTAGTTTTGTTTTGTGTATTTTGTTCAATGTTTCCTGATCTTGGTGGGACGCGTAGGCTTCTTCTAGTGATTTGATGGTTTTTCTAATTCCTGAATATTTTGTTTTCTTTTTTCTTTTTATGTGATGAGAAAGAAATTATTTTACCTCTCATCACAGCTTTCCTGCTTCCCATAAAACAGAAGCTGATGTTCCGGGAGTGTCATTAAAGTCTAAATATGAAGTCCACTCTTTTTTAAAATATTTAATAAAGTCTTCATCTTTAAGCAGTGATGTATTAAATCTCCAGTTTTTACTTGGTGTAGTATTATTCTTGTGCATTAGTGTTAAAGATACAGGAGCATGATCGCTGACAGCTATAGGGTGAATCTCAGTGTCTGAAATGTCACTCAGCAGTGAGCTGCTGACCAAAAAATAATCCAGACGAGAGTAGGAGTGATGAACATGTGAGAAAAAAGTATATTCCTTACTGTTGGGGTGAAGGGAGCGCCATGCATCGCAAAGACCAAAGTCGCTCATATACTGTTTGATTATATTTGTGGATTGCCAATTACGCTGAGTTCCTGCTGTATTGAAATATCCATTTCTTCATTTAGTCCAAGGTTGAGGTCGCCTCCAAGAACAAGTGTGCCATCTAAGTGTTCAGAGAGTGCACTGAAAAAACTGTGAAAGAATGAGGGATCATCAACATTTGGACCATATACACTTACAATACATAGCTTTTTATCAAGTATAGATAATTTAATGATTAAGAATCTGCCCTCTGGATCTATAACTGTATCGAGTACTGTGAAATTAATTTTTTTATGGATTAAAATTGCTACTTCCCTTTGTCTAGAATTATAACAAGCTGAGAACACATTAGGAAACTCAGGTGTTTTAAGTTCATTCGAACCTCTAAGAGGTCTGTGGGTTTCTTGTAAAGGACAACATCTGCCTGTAGTTTTTGAGTTGGTTAAATATTTTAACCTCTTTTCTCTGGAGCCAGCTCCATTTACATTCCATGTAATGAATCTTAGTGCACCCATAGATGTCTGTGTATAACTAGGGGTGTGCGCTGTGTGTGTTGCTTAGACAGGTGGAGAGAGTACATCACTTGTTCATAAATACAGAGAAGGAGAGAGAGAAAAAATGTGTGATGAGATGCTCCTTGAATCTGACTATGTGTTTGCATATTTACTAATATGAGTATGCTTGGCTTAAGTGTGTGTATCCTGTAGGTCTGTGTGCGCTGTCTGACTGATGTAAATGTGCTGCCGTTGAGCGCATGACTGTGCGTGATCGTGCTGTGCGTATGTATCGAAATAAAGGATGTTGTTTGTGGATGAGTGTGGAAGCAGGTGATCGAAGCAGTGAAAGAAAGAAAAAAGAAAGAAACCAAGGACAATTAACAGCATAAAAACAAGAGGGGAAAAAGAGAGGGAAAAAAACGAGAAAAAAAAAAACCTGGAAACATTCCAATCAAACCATTGACGGAGAGTGACGTGTTACTTCTGCTATGATATCACACCTAAGATGCGATTTGATATTGGTAAGTTAAACAGATGTTAATGCAAGTTAGTGTGAGTGGATGGGGAAAGGGTGTAGCGGATTCTTATCTGGTGTGAAGTTAATACAGCCACGGAGTGATGTCGGGGTCGCGGTGGAGCTGTCCGTCCACGTACAGCCGGTCCACAGCGATGACAGCGCGGGAGCCCTTCTGGATGAAGCCGCGTCGGATTGGGAAGAGAACCCTGCGTCGTTCCAGGATCTCTTTGGGGAACTGGTCGTTCACGCTGAAGTCCGTTCCTTTTAATTCCCTGCCGCGGCAAAATATTAATTCTAAAAATACATCTTAGGTCGTTTTACAGAAGAACAGACAAAATTGACTAACTTTTGTCAATATCAAATAAACTGAGAACTAAAAGGAAATTCTCAATCTCTCCTTGTTGTATAGCTTAGCTTTTCAAACAGTTTTAACAGTGACTTTAGTCTGACAAAAGCCGAATGACGAATTAGCGCTTTCAGTCAGAGACTGAGCATGCACCGCTTTATTGTATTTCCAGACTTGCTTTCAGCACAATTTACAGTGCGCGCTACTCTGTTTTTTGTCAGACTTGAAATAGCCGAAATACCTTCACACTACGGAACTTCTGTGGCCCTTCCGTTCGACAAGCTCTCCGGCATTGGAACCATCATCTGTTTTTTCTTCGGTAACCTTCGCTCACGCTCTCGGTTGATTTTTCTCTAGTCGGCAAACTCATTTCCTTCATTACCCGGGCACCCTGGCTGCAAAAACAAATACACATGTGCGCCTTGGCGCTTGTGCTGTACGTAACAAGTCATGTGACGTGACGCTGCGGCTGTGATTGGTTCGGCTCTGCGCTACTTAATTTGGATTGGCTGTTCTTTTTTTTTTTTTTAAGAGGACAAGAGAGATGAGGCCTATCGCAATAGTTTAATTTTTCTATCGAGAAAAAGTTATTTCGCAATACATATCGTTATCGTTCTATCGCCCAGCTCTAGGATGTAATATTAAACCACTTTTTTATAGATAACAAAGGCCACAGAAAGCATCACAGCTGAAACTGACGGACCAACGTTTAGTCCAACATATCAACTTCTAGTCTCACCAATAGCATCAACAACTAGGAAGCAGCTTCACCTCTGATCACACACACACTCAACTCTACTCACTCACCTGGAGGATCAACACTTAGACTGATGATGCTGATGGATTTCCACAGGCGTCTTTCCTCCATGAAAACCCGACACTCGTATGTTCCAGTGTCATTAATCACCACATGCATAATTACGCACACCCCACTTTTCAGTTATTTATTTGTAAAAAAAAAAATGTTTGGAATCATGTATGATTGTCGTTCCACTTCTCACATGTACACCACTTTGTATTATGTAACCCATATCAACTACGCACTGTCACATGACCCACGTCAGCTGATTTGAGGTCCCTCTCCTGATTGGCTCCTTCCACGTCGCGGCAAGTATGGAAACCGGCTGTGGAGGGATACTTCCGGGTTCGGCTCCTGCTGTGGCTCTAAGCTTATGGCGTTTAGAACGGCGTTAAAGCAAAGCGTTTTCTCCCATCAGTTTCTCTATGAAATCTTTTCACCTCAGCGGTAAGTGTCTTTAACATCTACCAGAAACAACCTTTTAGTTGTCAGTAATGAGTCGATCGTTTCCGCGATTAAAAAATGACTTTTTTCGGCGGCGTTCCCACCGCGAGTAGAACTCCGGTTCGAAAACTGGTGAGAAAGGCGACATCTCACTGATTCTGATCTGCGGGTCCACGCTTTGTATTTATGTCTTCGTGCAGAATCCGTGTTCCTGCTCTCATTTACTGTTTTAGCTGTTTGGTGGTTGTTGAAATTTTGTGAGGTTTAATCTGAGATTCTGGCGTTTTGGGCAAAATAAATTTATATTAAAAAATCGATTCAGGATTTTAATGAATCGATTTCACGTTATCCAAGCCAGAATCGATTTTAATCGAGGAATCGATTATTAAAACCCACCCCTAGTGTGCAGTTCCTGCTTTAAATGCATTCAAAATCTAAGTGATAAGAGGCCAGAAATGTTTGAACTCGCTTATGAACCTACATCACTGAGGCCGTCTCTCCTGCATGAAGTATAGGCGCTGGTTTTCCAGTGTGTGCGTCTGATGGCCCAAAGCTGACTCAGAGCTGTAACACCATCCATGGCTGCAGTATGGAACAGATGTGGGTGTGTCCTCATCTCCCAGAGGAGTCCAAATCGTCATCAAACAGCCCTACAGACACAAAAACATGTGAAAATGTAAACAACCAGACTATCAGCAGTGATTTAAGTACTTTAAGACCTCTGTGAACATCATTTACAGTATATATCACAGAATTTAAGGCCTTTATAATCACAGAGCATACAGAGAAAAGTACTAAACTGAATCAATTTCAGCTTTCATTTTTCATGATGTATATTGTATTAATAATTAAATTTCATTATCTGTATCTTTACCACACAGGTGTAGATACTGTAGGTTCAGTGAATGCTTACATTGCACTGATTAGAATATACTGGACATTAGGGCTGCCACGATTAGTCGACTAGTCACGATTACGTCGACTATCAAAATCGTCGACGACTGATTTAATAGTCGACGCATCGTTTGAAGCTTTGTAAGATCACAAAAGACGCAGGAATAAGTAGTAGGATTTAAGAGTGTAATAACGGACTGAAACAGAAGATGGCAGCACTGCATGTACAAGGATGCCAGCTGCCGTTACACTCGAAGAAGAAGAAGCAGCAGTGTCCCAGAATTCATAGCGCCCCCTGCTCAGTTTTCAACAATGGCGGCAGCTAGTTAGTTTTAATATTACTCTTATTAATCTTTCTGGGTCACAAAATAAACGTTTAACATATTTTCAGGCGAGAATGTAGCTGTGTAAACCTCAAATATTTGCTCAGTTTATCAAGACACCGCATATTTTCAAAAGCGCTCCGGCGTTTTCGGAGACGTCTGTTACCCACTAGCTCGATAGCTAGCCGGGGCAAGGCTCACTAGAGCCCGTGAGAACACCGGACTCCCGGCAAATCGTTTTCAAACCCACCACTGTCTTTCGCTACTCAGGTTAAACATATATAAGTCAGTTAGATAACTTAAAAATGTTATTGTTTGGCCTTTTTTTGAGTATTTTATTTGTTCCTGAGTAAATCGGTTTGGCTGAGATTAAAGTTATAGTTTATACACGACTGAATAAACGTCAAGCAGACAACTGATTATCAGAAGTGTGAGATGTTCGAGAATATACTCCGGTGTCCCGTTATATTTTAGATAGCAAGGAGTTTATTAAACTTTACCGAAACAATCTGTAAATCTCATTAAATTTAATAAACTATCATCTTGTCTTTATTTTTAGTTAGCACATACCCTAAACACTTAAAACTGTAAGCTAATGTTATATAAGAGCAGATGCTGCTGGTGCAATAAGCTGTACGTTTTACGTCCAATGGATGCATGATCCGATTAGTCGATTAATCGCAAAAATAATCGGTGACTAGTCGACTATCAAAATAATCGTTTGTGGCAGCCCTACTGGACATTCAAAGCTAAGATTCAGCGCACTGTGTTAGAGGCTGGGATTTGATGAATTCATCATGTATACAACCTTTGATCATCATTTATGTCCAGTTGAGAATGAATCTGTGCACTCACATATTAAATGAACTGAAATCAGTAGTGTGATCTCCAGTCTTGATATAAGGAATGAGAGAAATGACAGCTGTTATTTTAATCAGCCTGTCTCAGTTGTTTTTAACTCTAAGTACCACAGAGTAATGTGGTAACATCTGGACTGACGAGTTTACTGTCAGCATTTTAATCGCTAGTTTAAAGGCTGTAGGTTGCAGCCATTGCTCTAACACTGTATAAATGTAACAGGCCTCAGTGCTGGTTCTAACAGTCTGAGCTGCTTCCAGCTTTATCTGTGAAGAGCACAGCAGCTTACAAAACACGTAGCGAGCTCGTACAGCTGCGACGTAAAACTTTCATTAGCTAAGATGATCTTAAAATAACGGGCTTACGTGCAGTGATGCTAGCGTTAGCCACGTTAGCACCTTACCTTCAACAGGTGGTCAGACTGTGTTGACAGGCACTCAGTCAGAGGTTGGCTCTCCGTTTCGCTGCAGGGTCCCTTCATTCTTCACATATCCGTGTCGAGCCGAGTGTAAATCCCGACGCTGAACGGCCTTTGTACAAGAACACACGCTTCCTAGCAGGGCGAAGCTATGAGCTAGAAAAATCCAGGCTGGCAGACAGCCTGTGTCTGACCAACCAATCAGAGAGCTCCTTACATCCCACGGTGTGGCTAATTTGAATAGCCTCCAGCAAGTTGTTAATCGAAGAGCTAATCCAGCAGCTAATCCAGGAGCTAATCCAGCAGCTAATCCCGGAGCGAACAGGAAAGGGAAATGGATTTTCAACTGCAGTTTATTAAATTGCAGGTGGAAAAAGGATTTTGAACTGCAGTTTATTAAATTGCAGGTGGAAAAAGGATTTTGACCTGCAGTTTATTAAATTGCAAGTGGAAAAAGGATTTTGACCTGCAGTTTATTAAATTGCAAGTGGAAAAGGATTTTGAACTGCAGTTTATTAAATTGCAAGTGGAAAAAGGATTTTGAACTGCAGTTTATTAAATTGCAGGTGGAAAAGGATTTTGACCTGCAGTTTATTAAATTGCAAGTGGAAAAAGGATTTTGAACTGCAGTTTATTAAATTGCAAGTGGAAAAAGATTTTGAACTGCAGTTTATTAAAGTGCAACTGAAAAAGGATTTTAAAATGCAGTTTATTAAAGTGCAATTGGAAAAAGGATTTTGAAATGCAATTGGAAAAAGGATTTTGAAATGCAGTTTATTAAATTGGAATTCAAAAATGAATTTACAATTGCAGAATTTATTCTACAATTCATTATTAAAGCACAGAGATTTTTATTTCGATGCGCGTGGCTCTTGTGGTCCTCCATACGATATACCACCTGACCTGTGGTCATCTGGAAAGTATGCAGTCTTTAAACAGCGAGTGGAGAGGGTGCAGTCTTTGTTTTGAGTTACTGTAAAGCATGTCGCAAATCCGGGTGCACGTAAAGCAGCACCATGTTGTGAAACCACAAGACAGTTTCTTTGCAAAAAATATTATTTTTTTATACTTTTTTTTTCTCTTGCATAAAGTTAAGAGTATGTATAGTGAGAAGACAACACTAATATATTTGCACAGGCTATTTAACCCTTTAAGACCTACCATAGAACCAAGTCCGCCAGAGCTTATCTTTACATTTATTTATTTTGAGTGTCTTCATAGTTTTATTTTTGAGATACACAAATTTTTATATACTACAGGAAAAATGAAAATAAATAAATTCAAATTTGCAAAAACACAGCATGTGCATCAAAATAAACTATTTACAACAGTGTAATTTGACTTCTAAGCATCCCAGAAACGATACGGAAGAGCATAAAGTCAAACATGACTTTTAAAAATACCAACATAGACTTTGAAGCTTAAAAAACTACATTTTCCGCGAAAATGACGTCACTTCTGGTTTCGGACAGGTAATGGCGGACATGCTATAGTTCGCGCTGACTTATATTCCAACGTAGGAAGTGTTATGAACAGCTGATCGGATCGGCAAAGCCTGTTTCTGGAATATTGTGTTTTTGTTGAAGTGCTTTTTATGCAATTTTTTGCAAAGCTATATGTGGAAGAAAACGTGACCTAGGGCAAGCTAATGGAATAAGATGTAAGTACAACTCCTACGTTTCATATGCAAAAAAACCATTATTGCGCTACCTTACCTGGTTACAGTTCTACAGGGATTTAAAAATAGTTAGGGAAAACGGAGTTTGCCTGCTCCGACCGGTTGTAAAGGGTTAATGATATATTTTATGTAATAATTTGTAAAATTCGGGTTAGAAACGATATAAACGATAGAAGACAAATGGCACGATAGACACTTTTCTATCGTCCACACGATATATATCGTCATATCGCCCAGCACTAGTCAGCTGTGCTCCCATGTGTGGCCACTTCCCTTGATCATCTCTTATGTGTATTTAGTCTCTGTCTGTCTGTCAGTCTAATCTTCATTTTATCAGACAGATATATTGAATATTCCTTTAGTGGGTGACAAAATCATACCATGTCATTACTGCTTTAAGTCATACAGAACAGATATCAGAGCCTTAAACA
Source organism: Oreochromis aureus (assembly GCF_013358895.1). Classification (NCBI taxonomy): domain Eukaryota; kingdom Metazoa; phylum Chordata; class Actinopteri; order Cichliformes; family Cichlidae; genus Oreochromis; species Oreochromis aureus. The sequence continues at coordinate 67,222,563 of NC_052944.1, forward strand.
GGCTGACTTCTGCAAAATGGGTCAAAATAGGCAGAAAGTATACAAACACATAACATCCTTATAGAATATCTTGTTGCTGCCTTTCATAGTGTGTAACTTGAAGGCCCTGAGTACTTTCTCCCACACTGAAAACACTGGAATGATCAAATTATTTGAACATTACCTAATAAGACTGATTCAGGACAGACAATTAGTTATTTTAAACTTTTCTAGCAGTCCTTCACAAACAGGGAACAGTCTGTCTATTCTCTCCATCTGTCAGCTGCTGCTGGCTCTTCCTCCTCCTCTTCCTCACACTGCTGAGTTTGTCCTGGTGGATCATCAGGGGTGCAAAGCCTCACAGATGATGTGCAGCAGTGGGTCCCTCAGTCTGTCCTCACTCTGGACACTTGCAGTTGTCACACATGGAAATCAAATGTGTGATAAGCTGCAGGATTCAAACACAAGTGTAACTTATAAATACATGTTCATACTTTTATTCCACAATCAGAGAGAAAGAAACAGAGAGAGAGTGCAGGACAGACAGACAGGTGACAGTCTCAGGTGTACACACTGCTACAAAACAGCACAAGAGAAGGAGTATGTGTGACTCACTTTATCCTTATTCACATTAAAGAAAACAAAAAAGAAATAAATATAGATCAACTTAGAACACAGCATCACTTTATTAACATTGTTTTTTTTAGTCTGTAAGAGAACAAAAATTAAAGGGCCACAATTTGCCTGAAATAAAAAAGAAATGTTGCCGCATAGCAAGAAGGTCCTGAGTTCAATTCCACCATCAGGCCGGGGTCTTTCTGTGTGGAGTTTGCATGTTCTCCCCGTGTCTGCGTGGGTTCCCTCCGGGTACTCCGGCTTCCTCCCACCGTCCAAAGACATGCAGCTTGTGGGGATAGGTTAATTGGATAATCCAAATTGCCACTAGGTGTGAATGTGCGAGTGAATGTGAGTGTGAATTGGTTGTCTGTCCTTGTGTGTTAGCCCTGTGACAGACTGGCGACCTGTCCAGGGTGTACCCCGCCTCTCGCCCTATGACAGCTGGGATAGGCTCCAGCGACCCCCGCGACCCTGAAAAGGATAAGCGGAAGCGAATGGATGGATGGTTGGAAAAAGAAATTAAATCCTTACTTAAACCATAAACATTTTTTGACTGACTTGAACCATTTGATACTGAAAATTAAAATTAAATATACTCAAGAAATAATAATAATAAATTGAAACTGATCAGCAAAATTAACTCAGGAGCAAAATATATTAAACACTTTAACCTACAAAACAAAAATGAATAAAACAATTTATGATGATTTTTTTTCTTTGATCAAAATAACAAAGTCAGGATTAATGGCTACAAAGAGCACGTTTTGCAGTGCACAGCTTTTCAAAGCGGGGTTTGAAGCAGGATACTGCAACTCTCAGCTCCTGCTCAATGTTTAGCTGGGCCCTGTACTTGGTCTTCAGCAACAGCAGAGAAGCCAGTCTCACAAAGATAAGACGTTGCAAAAGGAAGAAGAATGCCCCTGGCCTTCTGCCCTAAGAGTGGATACTGCTTCTCTACACTCTACAGAATTCACTCAGTGTCTGTGATGTTAATTGCAGTCTCAATGTGGAGTCAGACATGTCAATGAATTTGTTCTCCTCTGCAAAGCTGAAACCAGTTGGAGCTGGTGCTTTGAAAGGATCTCTCACCCAGTCATACTGGGAACTGTTTTCATGGAAGTACTTTTTAAAGTATCCCATCAATGATGAAATATGCTGCTTGATATATGGAGTCACTGAGAGGACTTCTTTGGCTCTCGGAGGAGGCGGACGCATCTTTCCCCCTCTCCCTCCCTTATCTTCCCTGCTGATGCTTCTATGTGTTTGTCTAGTCTCGTCTAACTCTAACCCTCAAAGAGTTTCTCAGTCTTGTTCTCTAAAACATAAAGAATTATGGATTTGTAACGGAATTGACACCCTGGTAGGCTTGGGAGAGCTCGATTGTACTGCAGAGACGTTTGCTGCCAGATACTTGATGGTCGGTTGCGTCATGTGTCTGGCGACACTCTCGATGGAGGACATTGAACGACATCTACCAATTCGGAACCATGATAACAGAGTTCTGGCTGATTGGACCTGGCTTATCGAAGAACAAGAAGTGGCTACAGCTGTTCAAAATCCCATAAGGCTGGCCGACATGATAGACGATTGGCAGGGCTGTGAGTACTCAGACTGTGTTTTGAACGCAATATGGATACGATCTTGGAGAAGAACAACGTTAATTGAGATAATTGGTGACCAGTGATGGACATTAGACCAACTGTAAAAATTTGATGCAGTTGTTCGCATTAAACCCAAACATTCACCATCTTCACTCATGCGGCAATCCCACTGGCATCAGCTCAAGGCCTGCCAAGGTCGAAGCTGACTAGAACAACAAATTCTTCCCATGATAACAGGATTGTTGTCAGAATTCTTTGTACCTCCTTCAAGGCCACCTGGGTCCACTGGAGACTGTTGACCTTCGCTTAACCGGGCATGGTGACACTTTCTCTCAGCTGAACACGGGATACACACACACACACACATGCGCACCCACGAAACATGTACACTGATACTGATACACCCTCACTATCACCCTCCCTCCCCCGAATCCAACGCCTCCTCCCATGCTTACCTCCCATCCGATGTGGACACCGGATCAGCTGGAGGCGCAATCGAAGATTGCAGCGGTCCCAGATCTAGCTGTAGATACTGGAATACTCTCCCATGTTGCTTGTCTGTGTTTTATTGTGTTATGGTGTGTTGATATCTGTGCATTCCTGGATTATCCTTTTGTGTTACACAGTTTTTCCCCTTGCTACCTAGCCTGACCTGTCTCCCCAATGTGATGTTTGTGTATTGTATGTACGGCCAGCAAGGTCTGTCATCTCGGATGTGGGCAACTGCAACTGACAAATAAAGGCTTCCCATTCCGACCTCTTTACTATTTTTATTGTTAAACACCACCAACCGCCATATTATAATACTGCAAGCAGTCCCAAACTATAGTCTCTGTAACTTTAATGTATATTAAGAAATCTATTATCCTCAACAGCATCCCGTTATGCAGACATATGTGTTCTCAAAAGCAATTCTTTGTCTTGGGCAGTGGAGTGGAACCCGTTTTGTTTCACTAGATGCTTTTGCAACCTGGCTTTTTATTTTCACCTAGTCAAAAAAAAGGAAAAATATGTTTTAATTACATTTATTTTGTAGTTCTGTTGATGTCTCAGCATACAGTGATTCAGTCATTTTATTTAAAAAATGGCTGAAATCGGAATTTCTTCTGTATGGGAAATTTTAGGTTTTATGAATGTTCATAAGTGTTTCATTTAATCAAACGACTAGGCAGGGGCATTGATGCCTGGACGTGCGGTGGGCTAACCCACAGAGAGCTTCTGACAGTCAGGCATTGCTAATACAAAAGAGAATCGCAACAATACAGCATGTTTCTCTGCTCCAACACATCTGCGGTCCTTACACATGGCAAGAATGTCTGTTATAGCCTGCACTTCATAAATGTCTGTCTGTTAGTGCTGATTATCCAAACCATGCTTAAGACGTGACTCATTTGTTGTCCAAAAAAACCCATTTCCTTTAGATATGCGATGTTACTGATTAAACACACACACACACACACACACACACACACACACACACACACACACACATATGTATAGGTGTGTGTGTGTATGTATGTATTCACGATTTTAGCTGGATGTCAAACAGATGAAAGACTCTGAACCATGTTTATATAGCAAAATTCACAAGATGCCCAAGTGTGCACCAATGCACTCAAATGCAGGCCTTTGAATTTTATGTTAATAAGTACATGAAGTGTGCTGAAAAAACTCTGTATCCATAATTTCTGGATCTACTGATTTGTTTTTAATATAGCACCTTTGTTTTCACAAACTGCAGATGATGAAATCCTCTGTATTTGAGAAAGTGTCCTTAAACTATTGTTGTCTAAGGAGCTTGGAAAGAAAAGCGTCTGGACTTCTTTGAGTTGCTTGAAGGCGTTTCACCTCTCATCCGAGAAGCTTCTTCAGTTCTAAGCAGTGTTGGGTAAGTTACTTTAAATAAGTAACTTAGTTACATTACTAGTTACTTCCATCAAAAGTAACCCAGTTACTTCAAGTTACTCGTTACTTTCAAAGTAACTAGTTACTAGGGAAAGTAACTTTGGTTTTACTCAGACTTCTCTTGTTAATGTGTTGCTTCCGTAACTGGATACCCAGCGAGATTGCCAGTCTTCTAGCTTGCTTACTTGCCACAAGTGCACTGTGCCACCTACCAATAGAAAGGAAAAAAATAATGTGCACATTTCCACGAGAGAAATCCCACGCCTGGACCGTCGTTGACTGCCGCCATGATTCTACCTACGTCACAGCGTCATGTGCGCTTTTTACATCCAACACAAAAACTGCAGTCGTGGTGCTTTTGATTGTACTCAGAACTCAGAAATTCTGCCTTCTGAATAGGAAGATGTAGGTTACACCAGACTGCAGATGAGCTGCATACAGGGCTGGACTGGGACAAAAAATCGGCCCGGGCATTTTGACTAGAGACCGGCCCACCATTATAGGAAAAATCATAAAGCCTTTGAATGAAAACAAACACTGTTGTGACAGTGATGTACACTGTTCTGATGGTATATATGTATCAATCTATCAATTGTTTGTTGTAAGACTCAGATAATTATTTATTAAAAGCTAGACATTTTAAATGAGAATAAGAAAGTATTTCTTTGTGCCCCCCTTTCCCTGTTAATGCCCTACCTGGCCCCCTGGCAACACTTTGCTAGACCCGCCCCTGCACAGTTACCAGCTGTCAGCTACATAGAAAAGGATCCTGGTGTTATTTGTCTCTCAGAAACGGTTCATAATTTCCCTTCAACTCATCCATGTCACCTAAAGGTAAACCTGTTTCTCCATCACCTGTTCAGCTCTGATGATTCAGTAAGGACATCTCCTGGGGTCCGTTCTTCATACCTCGCTTACTATATCCAAGATCAAATCATCGCGCCAACTTTGAGCTCGCTAACCCGGTTCTCCGAACACACCTGTTGTTGACGATTAGTATAGCTGGATGAAGTAATCTGAGATCACTGGGTGGATTAAAAGGGGCTACGCATCGATAGTAGAAACATTGATCGGCAACCCTTTGATTGGTCGGCGAAGATGTCGAAGGAGCGCGCTCAGTATTTTACGGCAGCAGAGCAAGAACTCTTGATTGAGGGATTTCAGGAGTTTCAGAGTTTAATTAAAACGCAAGGGAACACTGCAAAGCCTGCAAAAGCAAGGAGAGAGGGCTGGCAGAAAGTTGCTGACAAATTAAACTCGTAAGTAATTTATTATATTATATGACATTATATCATATCATATTATATTATATTACATTATATCCTCTTTCACATTAGAGCCACAACAGGACCCACTAGAACATGGGAACAACAGCATACAGAAACGAGCCACTGGCAAAGAAACACAAGGCAATGCACACAGTTTGTGCAGTTGTTAATGCCCGACTACTGTGAGTGGAACTCTTAACATAGGGATCCAACAAGTTGGTTAAGTCAATAATACCCTCCTCACGGGAAAATCGATATCTCTCTATGAGCACACTGTCGCGCTGAGCTAAAGGATCCTGTCTATCCCATCTATCCCGCAATATCCGCTGAATTCTGAAAACTCTCCTTATCAATCTTGCACCTTCCGCAATGGGTTGCTCGCGTACAAACGGACAGGACATGGCTGCGACAGACTTCCCAAATCCACCTTCGCTTTTATAGCCGTGGTCTCTCATCTTGATTACACGAAGTAATTTACTATTACTACTCTAAAATATGAATTACATCTGAAATAATCAAATACATGAAATAGAATGATTAATGGTACATTTCCCTTTTTTTCGGAAATGACCTGTATGTATCTGTATGAAATCAATAAAAGAATCAAATACTGCATTATCTTTAGTTACATTGATAATATTTATTTATGGAAAAACAGTGGAGAAATATCGCTGTTGCTTTCGTATAAATGAAGCGAACATACCTGAGTGGCCGCGATCTAATCCTGTTTACATGAAGTAAGCCTGCTCCCAAGCAGGTTTACGCTTACGGATCTGTTGCTATGACAGCAAGTCCCGGATGAGCTTCGGAGAACCGAACGATCCAAGATCACGCGAAATCGTCAACAATCAAATCCAGCTAACTTACTTAGCGAGGTATGAAGAACGGACCCCTGGTTTCATCTTCATGTTTCCCTCTCACCAGATAACCAAACCAATATCGTGAGCAGCAGTTTTTACAGCTGTGGCTCCAGCAAACATCAGCTGATACTAGAAATTAATATTAAATAAATTCTAACAACAGCTGATCAAACGTGCTGCTGTTGTTTAACGCGACATCCGCTGGTTTCCTCTTTCTGGCGCGAAGTGGGCGATAAACAAACAAGAGAGAAAAGCCGATCAGCTGATCATTGATCAGTTTCATGATTGAAGTAGAAGGAGAGAATGAGAGAAGAAGGGGCAGCTGTGCAGCAAAGACACAGAATAACTCCAGCTTTGTGTCTTTTTCATTGTAGCTGAAGTCCGGGACAAACTGTGTTTCTTTTCACCTCAATACGAAACGCATAATGTTTTCTCTGAATACGAGACAATTACGTTTTTTACGGGACGGTTGGCAACTCTAATAATTAACCTTATGAACAAAATAAAGTTCAACATCAGTAACATAGCACCCACCCAGCTGTATAGAAACCCCGTCATGCTAGCTAGCACGCAGTACGAAAAAGTCAGCATAACGAAAATAAACTCCAACTAAACTTGGTTTATATCTGACTCAGACAGACTGCAGGTCATAACTTCTTACCTGAAGTTCAGTTCACCTGACACTCGGACGGGCGGCTGCTTCGGGTCTCTCCTCTTGCCTTCCCTTTCTCTCATCCACCTGCTGGCCTCCACCACTTGCCAATGTTACTGAATCTGTGGAAGCTCCGCATAGCCACCACACGAAGTAATGAATAACGAGCCTATCTAAATCCCAGTAACGAGTAACGCGTTCCTGATTTTGGCGTAATAACTAGTTACTGTGCTCGTTACCACAATAATAACGTAGTTACTGTAACGCGTTACTTAATAACGCGTTAGTCCCAACACTGGTTCTAAGGGTCAATTGGTGGGGAGTCCCAGATTTAACCCCAGTGGGAGTCTCCACTGGGGTTAAGTGAAACAAGCAAGAAGAATGAGTTGAGTAAAGTTTGACTTTTCTGACATAAGTCAAACTTTACTCAACTCATTCTTCTTGCTTCCTCTACTTCCATACCATTGATTCATTAATGTTGAATTCTCTCGCAGCTGCTCTATTCCCATGTTCTGGACCTGAAAACAGGGTTTGATCTTTGGCTTCATTCTATAATACTGGACATATTTTTCTACAAAGGTTTGAACTTTGAGAGTGTTTAAACAAGAGAGAAACGTGAAAATGTCAATGCCAGTCTGAGAGAAGTGTATAAAGCGTGTAGTGAGGGGTTTTACAGCCTTAAAACATCTATAATAATTGTAAAAAATAAAGTTCGCTAATTCGCAGTTTTCACCTATCGGGGTTTATTTTTAGAACATAACACCCGCGGTAAACAAGGAGCCACTGTATTCCAATGTAGGAACTACAGTTCTTATAAAAAGCTGATGGGACATGCATTCAAAAAAGCTCCTGTCGTGACCTTCCTTCTGTGAGCATGCACACACATACACGTGCACATAAACACAAACACGCACACACACACTAATCTGTACATTTTTAATGGTAGTAAAACCAAAACCAAAAATTCTTCAACATGGCCACAATGTAACTGCACATAGAGTCTCATTAGATCTCATAAGAAGAAAGATGTTTTCACTGCTTCTGTGATAGAGTTTAGAGTACCTATTATAACTTAAGGACAGTGATCAGCATTGAATTTCCTTTCTTTTAACGCAGTGGCTCTAAAAACAAAGCATTTATATGTTTGTCTGATGTTTCATGAAATCACTTCTGCCACACGTTGTTTCTGATAGATCTCTTTGATTTAGCCATGAAGTCGAGCTCAGTGTTAACTGTGGAACCTGAATCTACATCTATGGCTGTGGCCGTCATTTCTGTGGCACCAAACTTGATTTCTAGTTTGATTTCACGATTCATGCCGCGTGCTGTGTCAGGTGACTCAAGAATAATTGAACCAATGTTCTCTACTCCCCACTCATCCACATACATTAGACCTTGGATTTTTCTCTCTGTGCGATAAAATGCAAAGATAATCGCTGTCTGATCTCTTTCTACTGGAGTGAAGCTGTGCTCACTGGTTTTAAACCAGCCCACTTCCTCATTTTCCTTCACCAGTACACAGAAAATATCATCACACCACTCGCCCTCTTTGTTTGTGTATCTCTTGTCTGCCCTATGCTTGGACTCATCAAACCTATCAGACAAAGAAACCCCGTAAGTAAAGGCACTTATTCGAGATGCCACCAATGCTGGGTTTCTTCCAAACATCACAGCTCCCTTCATGATTGCTTCTTGAGGATGAGAAGGACACAGAACTTTACACTGATCACCAAAGTGATTGGTAATATGCTGACGCAGAATCAGGCTTTGAGCGTAGCCCCCCAATAACAGAATGTACTTAATGGTGAAACCTTTCTTCAGGATTTCTCTGAGACTCTTGGTGATGCCATTCAGACTCTCAGCATAGAAAGATCGTACTTTCTCTTTTGAGATTTTGATGGCTCCTTGATTCCAGGAAACACCTCTCACTGATTCAAAAAACTTTTCCATTTTCTGCTTTTCTTTTGCCATTTCGCCCAGGTTATATGGGCAGCTGATCTCCACATCATCATCATTCTCTTTTAAAACTGAGATATCATACATCATCTTCTGCAGCTCTCCTGGGTGCTCTTTTTCATATGCATCCCACAAACTATCACTGAAGATTTCTCTGAGGAACTCTTTGAATTTTTTATCCACAGTTTGTCCCCCAAAATCATTTCCTGAGGCCTTGTGCAGCTCCTTCAGGGCTCCTCCCTCCAGGACTTCATGAACAGTGATGTCAATGGTTCCACCTGCAACACACAGGAAGTAATTAAAAATAAAAGTGACAAGCTATAGCATCTGTTATGGCCCTAGCCATAATCTGTTTTGGTGGCTGTTTCTTTGTCTGTGTCTTTAAGTCTTTGCAGGTCAATGATTGGATGAGCTGACGGCTGCTGATTGGTCCCCTGATCATGTGGTCTCATTCAAAATCCCTCACCAGCAGTTGTCCCGGGGCAGCCACTGACAGCAGCAGCAGACCTGACCCTGCCCTCCAAAACCTGTGACATTTGTGCCTTTGACTTTTACGACTTTCTGAGTTCTGTATATAGTGTGTACATTAGTTTTCATTGTAAATAGCACATTGTAAATAGCACTGGAACAGAAGGGGTGAGCTGCCTTATTGTTTTCCCTTGCACTGTTTTCTCCTGTTTATCTCAGTTAGGGAGTTAGGTGTAGCGCTTGTCTTTTGTTTGATTTTCGATTTCACATAGGGTTTTAGATAGCACCTCCTCCTGACTTAGCTTGTTTTGTTTGTTATTTTGGCCTTTGTTCACCCATCAGCTTCGTTTTTCAGTGTAGAAAAATAAACCACCGTTCATTAAGAAATTGGTTTTCCGTCTGTGTATGGTTTTGGGGACCAGGGCGGGGCAATCTTTTCAAACTTATGTTGCGTTCCTGTACCCCTAGACTGGGGCGTAACAGCATCTTTACAAATCTTTCTCTCCTCCACCCTCCTAATGCAGACTTCGGGGCCTTGATCACTCACTGGTGAATACACAAAACTATACACAAGTGTCAGAACACCGGCACCAAACTCCTGCAGTTGCCCCATGCAATGATAAAGAGTTGATACAAATATATTTTAAAAGTTCTAGACGTTACAACAGTGGTAACAAATTAATCTTAAATATGTCTGATAACCTCATCTTACAGGAAATGACCCCACCGTCTTCTTGGCAACAGAAACTAACACTGATGAGAGACTCTGTGAGGACTATGATGATATTGCCGAGGTGACCACTGAGCATCAGCTCTGAGCTTATTCTCTATCAGATGGTGGTTATCATAAATGTTATCATAAACGAGTCTTTGTTTGTGTGAACTTTGTAAATAAAGTTTTGTTTGTTCTGTCAGCTCACAGGTTTTTTTTAACATGTCAAAATGACAAAAAGAGCTTGTTGCCATCCTGATGTTGCTCTGTCACATTTTTATATTATAGGTTTTATGTTAGCACCAGTGAGAGTGAAGATGCAGGCTTCATCAGCAACATGAGTACATGTCAGTAGTTAACATAACATCCATATCTTTATACTGTGGTAGTAAACCTATGCAGTCTCCCCTCTGCTGCCTTGTATGTTTGGCAGAAAGAGAAAACAGTGATGTCACATCATTAGTAACAAATTGATTACCAAAGTCAGACAAACAAATCAAAACAAAAAAAAAAATATAGAATAATATTTGTTTTTTAAACACCTCTGAAAAACACATACAGTTGTGCTCGTCACTGAGCTGTTTGGCATCTTGTAAACGAGCTGCTTTGTGACATTAATGTAATAAAAGTTTATTCTAGTGGCCCGACCATGCAGCCCATTTTTATTTTTATTTTTTGAAGCGCCTCTTTTTTGTGCATCTTGAAAACCATATTATATGCTAAACACCTCTGTCTGGTTTCCTTTTCATTCTGTTCTGAACCTGTTTGTTACTGTTCCCCAGACCTCATTTGTGGGGACGTAACACAGCCACAATCAGTTTTTTGTCCTCTATGTCAGCTGAACTTATTTGTGGGTTCTTTTCATCCCAAAGATTTTTCTGGCAGCAATGGCTGAAATTTATTTTGGCTTAAACTTACTGAGGCTTGGTTTCTACAGAATTCCTAATTTTCCACTTCATAATTAGAGTTTGGACATTGCTGACTGATGTTTTCACTTGTGGGATATCTTTAAATATCCTTTTACTGTTTTTTAAAGTTAAACTTTCTTCTACAAATTCTCTGATAGTTCTTTTGCGGTCTCTTTGTCTCTGATTTCATCAATGTCAGTGCAAAAAAACATGCAGCGGTCTGTCTGAAGACCAGAACCTCACTGACTTTTGATAACACACACAAACAAGCAAACAAATGGCAGGTAAGGATGGTTACCATAATAGTCATTTAGACCTGTGTGTGTCAATTTGTGCATTATGCCAAAACTTCCAGGGTATGTAATCATTTGATTGGGGTCATTTAGGTATTTTCTGATGTCATTATGATTTAAAAAGGGCAGACGTAACCACGTTTGAAATAAAAGATTTTGTATTTTCTCTCATATTCTCTGAAAAAGTAGGTTGAGGATTTATATCAGTATCCAAACAGCCAGTCACCTGACAGTAATACATTTGTTATTCCAGATAATATTCCAGATAATTCTTGTGACCCTCAACAAAATATTGGGAATACCGACACCAAAGAGGATGTTTCTTCTCCAGATTCAAAGTTCAATATTCAGAAAATTACAGAAAATGAAGTAGAAAATATAATCTCTAAATTAAGAAGTTCTAAAGCAAGGGATGAGTTTGGATTTGATACCAATTTCTTGAAGCATTATAAATCTTGTCTTTTGGTGCCTGTGACCCATCTTATTAATTTATCAATCATGCAGGCAGTCGTTCCTCTGAGTTGGAAGGTGGCAAAAGTTACACCAATTTATAAATCGGGTGATAAAACAGACCCTGCTAATTATCGACCTATTAGCATACTCCCTATCTTTTCAAAGATAGCAGAAAAGTGGGTTGCTAATTCTATCATCAAACATCTTAATGACTCCAATCCGGGTTTGCACCCTATGCAATTTGGATTTCGCACTCTTCATTCAACTGAAACGGCTGTCTGTGTTTTTATTGACAGAGTGAAATCTTACTTAGACAAGAGCAGTTACGTTGCGGCTGTTTTTCTTGATTTCAAGCGTGCGTTTGACACTGTGAATCATCTTAAGCTCTTGTCTAGACTGTCGACATTTAACCTTAGTAATCACACTGTTAAATGGATGCAGTCTTATCTATCAGATAGAAAACAATGCGTGCAAATAAAGAATAGCAAGTCACCCTATCTTTACTGTACGCAAGGTGTCCCCCAGGGTTCAATTCTAGGCCCCCTGTTATTTTAACTTTATGTAAATGACTTGCCTAATGTATGCAAAAATGTGGACACGATTATGTATGCTGATGATACAGTAATTTTTACACAAGCCAAAACTGCTGATGATGCAGCCCATCAGCTTTCATTGGCATTACATGATTTACAAAAATGGCAGAATGACTCATGCCTGTGCCTTAATTATAAAAAGACCGTATCAATGTTTTTTAGTAAACCTAAAACAACCGTGGCTGCAGTAAAAGTTTGCTTGGGTGCACAAGAATTAATTAATGTTGAGGAATTTAAGTATTTGGGAGTGCTACTAGACTCTAAATTATCCTTTAAAAAACATATTAAAAAAGTAGTGAAAACTGTAAATGCTAATATACAGAACTTTAGACATATCCGCACATCATTAACAGACACAGCAGCAATTACATTCCTGCATTCTATGATACTGGCTCATATTGAATATTATATTACAAGTTGGTCCTATATGAGCTCTGCTGCTATTGGGCCAATTGAAGTATGCTACAAAAGAGCATTGAAAATATTAGATAAAAAAAACCTTTTTCATATCACCATTGTCAAATTTTAGATAAATACAAGTTTTTAAATTTTACTAATTTCAAATTATTTAAATCTGCCTGTCTAATATACAAAGTTATACATGGTCTGGCGCCTCCACCAATGACTGATTTTATTAAACAAAAGTCTAGCAGTGTTGCCGGGTCTCGACTGACTCAAGCCATTGTTAGAGGTGATTGTGAATTGACATTCAGGCGGACCACCTTTTCACAGAATGCTCTGTCATATCAGGGAGTGAGCTTCTGGAATAGTCTTCCACTGTCAGTGAGGGAAAGTACAAGTCTACCCATCTTTAAGAGTCACTTAAAAGGGCGGCTGAGGGACACACAAACATGTGATCATGTTTAATAATCATGCTTTATATTGGACGGGAAAAAGAGTTAGTGTATTACAAAAAGGGAAACAACTGTTAGTGTAATGGGTGAGCGCAATATCACGACAGTCAGGGCATGTGCAATACTGGGGTTTGTGCAATATAACTGATGTGTTTCCGTTATTGTTATCTATACTGTCCTCTGTGTCCACGCTTCTTGTCATTTGTTTGTTCTAGTATAATGTGATGACTGTTTTTGTCCTTGTCACATGACCTGTAAATAGTGTCTCTGTATGTTTTTACTAACTTGTGTTTAACACCAACCTGCCAGAGGGTCTGCAGATGGAAATTAGTCCAAGGCTATAATCTGGCATATTTACATTTATTAAAATGTTCATTAATATGTATTGCCCCTGTTTCTAAAAATAAATAAATAAATAATGGATCTATGTGGAGAAAAGTTATGTGAATAACATCATTTCCAAGCCAACAATGCCTGTTGATAAAATGCAGACATTTTAACTGGTAACTTTGATATACTGTAATTACAAGACAAAAGGAACTGTAAACCTCCAACATGTGGAATGAAATGCCATAATGATCCAGGAGATTTTAAGCATTCTTTTAGCTATTTCACCTTAACTGTATAGTTCAGGTCCATGAAGTCCAGAAGGCCAAAACCACCTTTATCTTTAGGTCCACAAAGCAATGATTTTTTTAGATGGTGGTGCTTATTCTTCCATACAAAGTTAACAAATAAGTTATTAACATTTTTACATGTGGAATCATACACATTAAGGGAAAGGGCTGGATACACAAATCTGGAAATACCTTCAGCTTTAATCAAAAGGATTCTACCAAAAATTGATAGGTCTCTTTGGAGCCATAAGTTCAGTATAGTTTTAGTTTTTTCCATCCTCGGAGAGAAGTTGAGATGTTGACGCTCCGTGATATTCTTACAGATATGAATACCAAGGTATCTAATACAGTTTTTGTCAGGAATATTGTATAAGGATTTGACATTTGATTGGTACAAACATAAAATTTCACATTTAGATTTATTTAGTTTTAATCCAGAGGCAATTGAGAATTCGATTATTACAGTTTTTTCTGATGGCTTAAGCACATTTTTTGTAACTATTGGCTACTTTTGCAAAACTCTACACACAAATGAGAAAACCCTGCAGCAAATCAGCAAAACATTGTAGTTTTCTTGTAAAAGCGAATAACCCTTGCTTAACTCTCTCCACCTTTGTAAAAATGGTATTTTCGTATCAAACAGTTAACACAAGCCATCAAATTAATAAGCACACAATGCACCAACTACACACTGATGGTATGAATAAAAAACACTCCTGGCTTTTGCTTCCTCTGTGCACAAGGTAGGCTATGTCAGATTGAGCTCATACTTTTGTCATAGATCCGTAAGCATAGAGGGATCCAAACTTCAAGTACTGGTGTTTATTCACACATATCAAAACAAACACAAGTGTTTATTTCCAAGTATAGGATTATTTGCAATCGCCATATTGACTATATGGGTTTCTTGGTCTGCAGTGAGCATGCTTCCTCTGCCCCCAGCATCTGGTCGTCTAGCAATTCTGTAAAGTAACAATTTCAGTATTTTTACATCTATGGTATTGTTGTGTTTCTCATTAGCATGGCAGTGCTACAAATCTTAGTGCAAAGTGACTGTACTAACCGATTCTCATTTCTAAATGTCCTTATGATGCTTGCTACAGTGTAGCAGCTCGAGTTAGGCTGAACCCGTTGGCCAGCTTCCCTCAGGGTCACTCCATGGTTGATTACATGGTCCACTATTGTAGCTCTGATGTCATCAGCAATTCTATTTCTTACTCTTCTTACCCTTCCTCTCCCCTCCCTCGTCTTCCTCTCCCCCTCCTCGTCCTCCTCTTGCTCCTCCTTGTCCTTGTCGTCCTCTTCGTCCTGCTTCTTCACCTCCACGTCCTCTTCCTCGGCCTCCTCTACTTCTCACTCTTCCTGCTCCCTCCACTGTACTCCACACACAGAGCTTACCTGTATTATAGTGCTTAGGCTGATTGCAAAGTGAACTAATTATCTAAAAAAGTTTTCACATGTGACAGTGTGCCAGACAGTTGGCAAAATAGCGTAAATAATGGCCATAAGTGTGTATAGTTTTGCTAGGAGTGTGTTGATCATTTGGAAATTGAGTGTAAAGCAGTGAGTTGTGTTTACAGTTCTGCAAAAAGAGTGCTGTGCAGTGGATTGTAGCTACAGGTTTGCAAAGTGTGTGTTACAAAATGGCAAACTGAGTGCAAAGCAGTGTTTGTGCTTTTAGTTTTGCAAACTCAGTGAGTGGTTTTGCTATAAGTATTAATAGTTTTAGAAATTGTGCTATGAGAATCACAGTTAGGGTTTAAGCATTCAGAAAAATGCACACCCGGTTGGTGATGCTGTTACACTGTGTTGTTGGGAAAATGTGAAGGTTACTTTGACAATGTGAGTAACATGTGAGACATTTCCTGTGTTGAAACTAGTGTCACGTCTTTCCACAGCTATGGATGGCTAACTTTATGGTCTTTTATAGCACCTCTGTAACCTGTCAACTTGTGCCTGACCACCAGGATTGTCCATGTGTTTTTCTAGTGTTTGTTTTTGCTAAGAGTGCATGTAGAGGATTCAGCAGAAACAGACAAGTGACATGTGAAAACAAATGAAAGATGCAGTGTTTATGGAATAGTTTAATATGGGGCTCATTAGCTGGCCACTATTGAGCTCCTAGTGATAAATGAGTGGAGTGACTTTGCTTAAGGGAAGTGACCGATTACATTAATGATGACTAAATACATGGGATGATCCATGTCTGGGGCAGATTATGGCAATAATTGTAGTTTACTGATTTGAGAAAACCTGCACATGATACTTGTCCTGTTGATGCTGAGTGCTTTATTACTCTAAAGATTCAATTGTTTACAAGTGTGAAGTTTGATTTCACTTCCAGATCTTTTTTTCCAGGCCATGATGGTGTGTATGCAGGCTCCTGGCGGAGCCAGGTTTTCAGCCAACTTAATATGCAGAACACACTAACATCTATTTTTGCAGGGTTATAGGTCCGGGGTGGTGCTGCTCCAGAGGAGGAGATGCCCTGATGTTGCCTGGGACGTGATCTAGCTAACCTTTTTCTTTAAGACAGGAATCTGGTTTTGATGAGCTGACTCATGGGAGTGTCCATGCATCAAGAGGAGGGGTCCAGAATTAACATGAAACAATGTTTTCTATGATTTTCGCAGTGATTTGTGTGATTTGTGTGATTAACAGTTCATTTACGAGTGTTAACCTCGTTAACCTTATTATTTGTTTAATCTTGCCTTTCCACCTAGTTAACACTTGGTGTGCGTTGGTACATTTTTATCCGTTATGCTTGTGAACTACTTTTATATCTTATGATTGTCAAGGTTTTATAATTGATACGTGCCAGGTCCTTTCTCTTTTCCCTCCCATCTCCCTTTTCCTATTTTATTTTTGTCAAGCACCTTGGTATACCCTTGGTTTTTTAGTGTGCTTTATAAATAAAGTTTATTATTATTATTAACCCTTTAAAGCTGGTCGGAGCAAGCATGCTCTGTTTTGCGTAACTGTTTTTAAATCCCGGTAGCACTGCAACCACGTAAGCTAGCGCAATAATTTTTTTCATATTATTAAAATGTGGGCTATAATGGTTGTACTGATGTATATCAACTTGAAATGCTCCCAAAAATGGCTCTACAGAATGTTAAAATATAATATAAGCTCTGGCGGATTTGGTTCTATGGTAAGTCTTAAAGGGTTAAACCTATGCAAGTGGTGCATCCATGTTCCGATGAGGCTTTGATGGACTATAAATGAAGTTCACTGAACTAAAGAGAAATGTGGTTTGATGATGGTTAACATGCTTTCCAAATAGAAGTTTTTCCTCCTAGCAAGGAAATACAGGTGCAGCAGTCAGAGTATTGCTGAAAGGAATCTCCTGAGAAATCGTCAGAGGCTCAGTGAGAAACAAGAATCATTCCAGGCATAGCTAACAGCCCAGGCAGTGGTTGAGGTCAAAGGTCGAGCTATTTGGGGCCCATCGTGAGATCAGATTCCGGAGCCACAGCAAGGACCATGGAAGCTGCGTTGAAATGAGAGCTGTGCCAAGGGGGCTTTCGAGAGGCCAACAGAGGAGATTGTGGAGAACAGATGGGCACCTGAAGGATGAGGGGAGCATGCCACGCTCCATCGACAGAGCAGAGGGAGTTTGAGGATGGCATCATGATTCTGTGAAAAGCACAGGAACCAGAAGCTATGGTGGTGATGGCAGCAATTTCCTATGAACATCACTAATGCTGTGTCACTGTACTATGCATACAATGACACTCTGAAGAGGGTCTTCCTTTGTGTCATTGTTGTTGTCAGTTGCACCATGACCACTTCTACAAGACTGCTGAGGTGACCCAACAGCTGGGATCATAACAGCAGTAAGACAACTGGATCCAACACCCCTTCCACAGAGGGGTTTTTCTGCAGAGGATGAACATGGAGGAGTCATAACTATCCCCCACAGGATAAAGGCCTGAAGTGAGGTGATGGGGGTTGATAGAGGCCATAAAACTAGAGTCCTGACGAGGCCTGCAGCTTTGAAGATAGCTGAGACCCATGTTGAAAAACAACAAAACCAACTGGTATGTTTGAATGTCTATTCTACATACATTTGGACTCTGGTCCTATGGACAGTGATGGAAACAACTGGAAGAGACATTTATGACGTCCTGCAGAACTTAAACCACTCTGCAAAGAGACGTGTGATTTACATGTCTAGAGGAGGAGCACCACCAAGCTGGAGTGTTTTTGAAAATGTTAATTTCTCTTTTGACTATTAACAATTCATTTGTTTGCTCGTAGGATGCAGTTTACCATTGAATGAGATCAATGAGGAATAGAATAACTGCTAATACATTTGTCAAACTGTGTACGTTTACAGTAATTTAGGGTGATTGACATATGCTGAGTATAACAATGTTTGCTCTGAATCTGTCAGACATGAGGTGATCATAACTGGGAACTTTTCAGGCATAAATGTCAAAAGGGGGGAAATGTTAGATTTGTATTGTTGATTGTCATTTATGCTTAGAAATATCTACTCATATATGCTTAGAGTTTTATAATCAATGTCATGTTGGTAGAGGGTTGATCCTTAGGAGTCTGCAAAGACTTTGTGTGCATTCCAGAGTGTTCTGGCATTCACACCCACATTCTGGGAGCATGGGAGAGGCATAACTTCTCTTGCCTTCATTCGCACACACACACACACACACACACACACACACACACACACACACACACCACCAGCACCAACTTTGATAAGTTGCTAATAAAAACTCTGAAAGATCAGGCAGCTGCAGTCGAGCAGCAATTAGGGGCCGGGTGTGCCTTTTGTTTAGATGAACTGCTGGACTTCCAGACCAGCAGGTTTAGGGAAGTCATTTATGGGGTCACACTCTAACCCGAGCCTTTTGGATGTGGCCTCACAAAATTATCATGACCGCAACAACCGTGAAAAGAGTTGGATGGACAATTGTAAATGACCACGGCCGACCCGACGACATGAACATGCTTTTAAGCATCGCTTTATTGCACACTCTATTTACACTTCTCTCACGGTTGCTGTGCACACTTGACTGCAGCTCTCCCGCTGCCAGCCGCACACATCACCACCAACAACAACATAATAGCAACCAGTTCAGCCTTTTAACCCGGATGCCCTGCAGGTGCGTACGCCTACCCTGCAGCGGCACCGCCGACCACACCCGGCCCCTAATTGCTGCTCAACTGCAGCTGCCTGATCTTTCAGAGTTTTTATCAGCAACTTATCAAAGTTGGTGCTGGTGGGGTGTGTGTGTGTGTGTGTGTGTGTGTGTGTGTGTGTGTGTGTGTGTGTGTGTGTGTGTGTGAGAAAGACAGAGAGGGAGAAAGACGGAGAGCGAGTAAGAGATTCTGTGCTACAAGTTTTTGTAACACTTCATGTTACCACTTGATGTTATTATGGACACACAGTGTGAGCACTCAGGTCACATCAGAGCATCAGGCCGTATAGTGTGAGACCATGCACCTAGGAACTTCTAACCCTGCGATTCAGTTGTACAGTTTGAGCAGGAGCTTAATAACGCGACTGAAAAAAATCGCATAGTGTATGCCCAGCTTAAAACGCACAGTGAGAATAGCATATACTCTGTTCACTTTTTGTTAGACAATAAAGTAAAATGCATGGACATGGTGTCGATTTACCACACTAGGGATGCTGTTAATTTTAACATGACCACACCATGAGGTATGCATTGATGCCTGGAGATAAACTGTACCAGTAATCAGCGTCATCTCTAGCCTGGTCTGTCTGGTTTGTTCGTGTAACTGAACACCCACAGAAATCCTTCACCCAGCCAACCAACCTGTTTGTGGTAGATCGGAATGCACCAGGTGTAAGTGCAGCCACTCAGCCTCTAACCAATGTGATGATAGAACCAGGCTATGGCACTTGCCACAGGTGGCAGTAGTGACGGAACTCCATTTCAGACTGCTCCAGCTGCTATGTGATACGACAGTAGAACTCTGCCCGAGTTTCGCCTTAACCGTGTGTTGTGCATCGTGTAGTATACATGGGGTAATGAGAAGTGATTAACACCTCACGACCAGCTCCCGATCTGGAATCGTATGGTCACAAGAAAATCAAACCTGTTTGAAATCCTGGTCGCCCCTCGTAAGGGTATTGCACTGTTGAAGCAGTGCTACGAGCCAATTTAACACAACCTCTAAGACTGCGCATGTGCAAACACAGAAATGGAAGTGAAAAAGACGGAGTAGCAAGGCAGTGCAGCATGTGATCTGAACACAAGCGATGGAGGCACAATTTGTAGAACTTTGGCAAGCTCATCCGAGCCTTTCAGGTTTTTCAAGACAGCATAATTAGTCAATTAAAACCTTACAACCACACCCATGTTTTCTTTTACCTGAAATTCAGTACCATTGGAACTTTGGACAATACTGTGCTACAATTAGAGATAAGGGCTGTTTACTGATCATGAGGGTTCAAAACTTTTTTGTCCCCATTTGGTCAAAAAAGTGTGGCTCCATCTTCCTTGTGCTGGCTGTGTTTGTCCTAATCTTCATTGTGTATGACACGAACATTATGGAGGTAAGGATTTGTTTTTTATGTATTTATATAAGACAAGACATGGGAATAGGACACATACATATGCAGATTATGATGAGTGTATGTGTGTGACCCAGCTGTGTCTATGTGCCCAGGTCAGTGCAGTAAGAATGTTGTTATTTTCAAAGGAGTGAAAAGACATAAAAACAGTAAGAGAAAGACAGCATAATTAAATAAAACTAAAGCGTATTCTGCAACAAAAATATGCATCAAAACACAAGATTGCCAAACAGAAAATTACTAAGAAAACCTCTCTCTCACTGAGACAGAAAGAATGAGGATGTTTATGTTTTATGACTTTGGAGGGGAGCTGAAGCTATAAGAATGTGAGAAATGGTCAGACACTTCGAGATTTTGCAGGACACCCTCCCTTGCTCATCTCCTGTCCGGACGTTTATACTCAAAGTGTTGTATGGAATAAAGAGATTGTTGATTGAGCATTTATACACTGAGCTATATTCTTCCTTCAGCCCAAAGATGAAAGAATTGGGGTATTTAACAATAGCAACAAAAATATGCATCAAAACACAGGATTGCCAAACAGAAAATTACTAAGAAAACCGTAAAGTAAAAGCAGATATCAAAGACTCCGCAATACCACAACAAATCAAACTCGCTTAAGAATAACAAGAAGCACTCCAGCGACCTCATGCAAGGCAGCTTAGCTCTCGGTAGTATTTACTTTTTAGGGAGTATTCAATTTGCATTATGTATTTTTCAATGTACTTTAAGAAATTTGTATCACAGTAAAAATTTAATAAAGGTAACATGACAGATGTTTACTTTAATTACACAAAGATTATGTAGGAATAGGTAATAAATAATAGGCATTGCTTTGCAAAAAAGACTATGAATAACTTAGGTTTATTATATAATATTATATTATGTGTCTAACTAATTAGCCAGCTCATTCTTTTTCTGTTGACAATACTTTCTTTTAGGGAGGGTAATGGATTAAATGTTTATGACCACAGTTTACACCCCAACATTTTTTTTTTATCAGAATTTATTCAAAAATCTTTGAGCTATTGTGTTTCCAGACAGAATGCCATACATGCATGCACACACACAATTGCTACCAAAAACATAACAAAACACGAATGAGGAACTTAAAGCTTAAAAAATACCCACATTGACACATATTCACCAAGAGTCTTAAATGAAGCAATTATTTCTCACCATTATTATTATATGAAGCGATATCTATGATTTTAAGCTGAACATAATAAGTCGAAAGTCAGAAATTCCTAGTTTCCAGTCGGAACTTCTCTGAGGAACGCCTAACCCTAACCCTTTTCAATAAACTCTTCATTATGTGGGATGCACATCAAAACATCAGTGCCAGTCCCCTCTCAGAATGAATTTTCCATTATACAATGTCAACAATGTTTATCTGATGCATTTTTGTTCACTGCCAGACTCCCACACTTTTCAACTTTCACAATAAAGTGAACAACACCAAAATCATCCATCCACCCACCATTTCCAATGTTACTCCACCTGTTGGCGTGTGGTACAACTTCTGGAAGCTAAAACCACTCTCCCCGAAGGAAGCCTTTGAAGAAGACCTCTTGCTACAGTCCATTGCTTGGCCTGACACTCCAGCTTTACAATCTCTTTCCCTGAGGAAGTCCAGTGACCCAGCCCACAGCACCTTCAACATTCTCGGAAGGATGGGAGGAGGACAGTGGCAAATAAGGGATAAGCTGGAGGTTATTATCAAAATGTATGATTTCCAGGGCCATCCAAAGAACTATGGGGGAGACGTCATAGTTGCTCGCCTACACAACCCAACTCTTGGTGCAGGTGTAGCAGGGAAAGTAGTGGATCATCTCAATGGCTCCTACTCTGCTGCATTCTCTTTACTCTGGGAAGGAAATGCACAGGTTGAGGTAATGCTAAATTTCATCACGTTAAATGTGATTGTAACTGTGATAGATTTGTGATTTTGTCTCCCCTTTTTCCTCTTCTTTGAGCTGCTTCCTTTAGGGATTGGCACAGCAAAATCATCTGCTTCCTTCTCACCCTATTCTTTGCATCCTCCTATCACAAATCACCTCCTCAACTCAAGATTTCATTAAAGTTGTCTACCTGTAATGGCACTTTTTAAAATATTTGCATTAAAACCCTCTCTCATTGTCTACTATTTCATCCAGCTTACCCCAGAAATTCCTTTCTCTTCTGACATCCAACTTGTGGGGCAGAATTCAACATCACCCTTTTGATTTACAACTTTAAACTCCTAATTCTACCGGACAAACTCTTAATCTCCACATAGGGCTGGGTGTCTCAAGAAATGATTAAATAAAACCTTGCTTTCCTGTGAAATATTTTGTTTGAGTCTGCTTTTGGGTCCATCTCTTTGCTCTCTTGCCATCTCGGCCTTGTGACCATGCTACTTGTCACGGTTCTGGGTCCGTTGGACCCAGTATTTTGAGTTGTTATGTTTTGGTGTGTTTCTGCATTTTGGATTCTTTTATGATGATGATGATGATGATTATGAATCTATGTTTTGGTTATTCTTGTTTAGGTATTAGTTCGTAGGTTCTGTTCTCATGTTTATTGCATGTTTAGTTCAAGTTCCATTTTCTGTCTGTCTCTCAGTGTCAAGTCTGCGTCTTAGTGTGATGGTTTCTTGTTCCTGGTTTCTTGTTCCTGTTTTATTGTGAAGGTCTGCGTCTCATGTGAGTGTGTTCAGTTTTACCTCTCGTCTCGTTAATGACTCCCAGCTGTGTCCCCCACCTGTGTGTAATCTCCCTGTGTTTCTCTGAGTGTATTTAAGTCGTGTCTTCTGTGTTTGTAGTTGCTGGTCCGTCTGTGAATCTACCCTGCTTCATCTGTGTACCCACCATGCTTCTTCTGTGTATTCTACCTGCTGTCAACCGTCATTTACCTCCGTCCATCCCCTTTCATGTTCATGCCCTGGTTTGTGTTCAGTAGGTTAGTTGTTCTCAGTTTAGATACTCTCCTGTCCCGTTTGCCGTTTCTCTATTTGCTTTGTATTCAATAAACCACCTTCTCACCTTCACGAGTGCCTGCGACTGGATCCTCCTTTATCATCTCCACACGGCCCATCTCACTCGCCGTGACACTACTCCTCTTTTCAACAATCTAGTTTTCTTCATCCTTGGGCTATAGTTGTTGGGTTGTCATGGTCTGTAATGCTGTCACTTGAGGTGTCCTTAACATTTTCTGTTGCCATTTCATCTTTTATCTCACTTTCGCTTCTAATGTGCTCACATGTTGGCATGTACAGCTGTATAGCTGGCTACTCACACTGCATGCTTCACCTAACATTACATACAGTGGCTTCGGCCCCCTTGAACTTTTCCACATTTTGTCACATTACAGCCACAAACATGAATCAATTTTATTGGAATTCCACATGAAAGACCAATACAAAGTGTTGTGCACGTGAGAAATGGAACGAAAATCTCGCCTTATCTGGGCAACGCTTATCAGACATAACCCAAATCACCGAACCCTTGTCACTTACTCTCTCGGGTAACCACTCTGAGCGCATGAAGTTTTTCGTGTTTCAAGCGCCGCGCACCCCCCTTGTATTAGGTTATCCATGGCTGTTCCAACACAATCCCCATATTGATTGGAAGAAAGAGAGAGTAACCGGGTGGAGCATTGACAGCCATATGAACTGTCTCCAAGTTGCACCCGCTCCACCCACATCTCAAGGGTCTGACCAGCCGGTCGAGCCTCCAGATTTGACCTCGGTCCACTACAATATTGACCATTGTTGACCATTTCTCCAAAGCTGCCCATTTCGTTGCGCTTCCAAAGCTTCCTACAGCCCTGGAGATGGCCCAACTCCTCACCACACGTTTTTCGGCTCCATGGCATCCCTGAGGACATTGTCTCGGACCGGGGTCCTCAGTTCGCGTCGCAGGTGTGGAAGGAGTTCTGCTCTGCCATAGGTGCCAAGGTCAGCCTCTCCTCTGGCTTCCACCCACAAAGCAACGGCCAAATGGAGCGCGTCAACCAAGAGTTGGAGGCCGCCCTCCGCTGCGTCGCCTCTCATAACCTCTCATCCGGAGCGAACACCTGCCATATGGATAGAGTATGCTCACAACAGTCACATGTCCTCCGCTACTGGTGTGTCACCCTTCGAAGCGTCTCTAGGATACCAACCACCTCTGTTTCCCAAGGTTGAAGGTGAGCATACTGTTCCATCTGTCCAACATCACCTCTGCAGGTGTCGCAGGGCCTGACAGGCCACTCGGGTGGCTTTACTCTGGACGAAGGAACGTAATAAGGCACTCGCAGATAGCCACCGGACAGCCGCCCCTGAGTATGTGGTGGGGCAGAAGGTATGGCTCCACTCGATTCGTGCCCTTACGTGCCGAATCTAAGAAACTCTCTCCCAACTTCATTGGCCCGTTTGAAATCAGTGCTATAATCAACCCTGCATCCGTCCGATTGAAACTGCCACGCAATATACGTATTTATGATGTATTCCATGTCTCTCAGGTCAAGCCAGTGGTCTCCAGCCCGTTGTGCCCTCCTTCCAGGCCCCTTAGTATTGAGTAACCCCCGTTAGTATTGCCTGGCTTCATTGCGATTCTGTTGTTCCTGTGCTTGCCTTTGACTTACCCTCGTCTGTGTAAATAGGTTTATCAGCCCTTTTGTGAACCCTGGACCCCGTGAGTGAGAGTGAGCTGCATGTGTGGAGATTGTTTGGACAAGGAGCGGAGCAAGTGCGAAGAAGTGTGCTTCCCCAGCCTGTGATCCCTGGGACCCTGGTGTGTGTCCCCCCTCCTCACGTGCACAGTGCACCAGTGTGATTAATAAAGAATTGTTGAACTGTGCTTTCTCAGTCTGTGCCTGAGTCCGTTCCACCACCGTGACAACTTTTCCCTTTTTTCCTCTAAAAAAACAAGATATTGTGCTGAAAAACACAATCCGTATTGGAAAAAATTGTTTTATGTTATTGTTTTATTATTATGGAATTTTTTTGAATTTTTTTATGTAAATATAACGGGCGATGTCATTCAGACCAGTAGTACTGGTCTGAATGACAACAAACATAGCTAGTGTTTGGGAAAATCTGTTAGAAAACAGTTATTATTTCAATAGTTATGCGTAGCATGTGACATAATATCACATGACACAGACACTGAATAAAAGACTACAACAACTAATACTTACTTTAGGAGGATGCGGGAGGGCAGCATGAGGTTGAGACTTTGACATCTGTAAGAGAAAAATTTATATATTAGAAACAAGTCACTTAAAAATACATTTATGTGGCAGACTGTTCCCTGTTCAGATGTAGTGTATAAGTACAATCAGGGCTGTCACAACAATGAGGCGGGGCCAAGTGGCTGCAACCCTAGGTACAATGTACAAGTATATAATAATATATACTATTTGTGAATAAAGCAAGAATCTGTTTAGGTTAGGCACAGTGCTGACTGATGCTTGCTAGGTTTCTATAATTGTAAACTGCATAAAAAAACCAACAGGAGCAACATTAACACATGAATATTTTACTCTTCAAGTCTACAAGCACAAACGTTATAGGGCATAATAAGCAAAAATGAAGTAATATTATATTGGAGATAATAAAAAAGGCACCTGCTATCTTGATGATGGAGGCTTCATAGACCGGCCATCCACCTTTTGGCTCCATGGCGCCTTGTCGCCACTCCACCAAATAAAGGTCCATTTCCTCCATACCGGCTAAGTATTCATCCTCATTAAAATATTGAATATGAGAATTTTCCATCTTCCAACCAATTAATTAACGTGAACATAATCGGCTTGTTTCTTCCCATCTCCTGTATCCTGGCCGTTCCTCTCACTGTCGGAATTCACGCCTCAGAGACGTGGGTTATTTTTCAAAAAAACCAACAACAACTAATAAACAGAATTTTTTTTGCACATTTATTGCACAACAGTGGGATTATTTAAATATTTACTTTTTATTTATTACTTTTTATTTTATCTTTATTTTTAAAATCAACATGGCAATGCGCATGCACATACTCCTGCATGCATTAAACCTACAGATCTTGAAAGAAGATGCTGCAGTTTATTAAATTCCCTGGAAAACTGCTCTGTAAGCATATATTTCACAGTAACATGCTACATTTGTTTTATATGTTTCCAGTTTCTGGAAAAAAACTGTTTGTTTTTTTTTATTTTAACTCTGAGGGAGATGGAGAATGAGCCTATGTTCCTTTAAGTAACTATATTGTATATATTGTCAAAAACTAAAGTGTATATAGCAGTTGTTGTAAGTCAAGTGAACGCTACATTATAGTGAGATATTGTGTAATGTGAACTACTGTAAGCAAATGAATAAACGACCTAATTTTTTGCAGATGTACATAAATGTTGTTACTTTTATTATCCTTATTCTTATTCTTATTCTTATTATTGCACTAAATACATTTTAAATAAAGGATACTTTGATATTCATATACATTCTACTGTAAGGTTGGAAATGTATTTTCTTCACCCTAACATATATTTTGAAATGTATTTTGGTTTAAAAGAAATATATTTTCCATTTCAATTGGGGTTTCTTTCAGCATGACAAATACAACAGATATTTACCATCCATCCATCCATCTTCATCCGCTTTATCCGAGGCCAGGTCGCGGGGGCAGCAGCCTAAGCAGAGAAGCCCAGACCTCCCTCTCCCCAGCCACCTCCTCCAGCTTATCCGGGGGAACACCAAGGCGTTCCCAGGCCAGCCAAGAGATATAATCTCTCCAGCGTGTCCTGGGTCTGCCCTGGGCCTCCCCGTGGGACATGCCCGAACACCTCACCCAGGAGGCGCCCAGGAGGCATCCTTGTCAGATGCCCGAACCACCTCAACTGGCTCCTTTCGATGTGGAGGAGCAGCGGCTCTACTCTGAGCCCCTCCCGGATGGCCGAACTTCCCTATCTCTAAGGGAGAGGCCAGCCACCCTTCGGAGGAAGCTCATTTCTGCCGCTTGTATCCGCGATCTCGTTCTTTCGCTCACTACCCACAGCTCGTGGCCATAGGTGAGGGTAGGGACGAGATCGACTCGATAAATTGAGAGCTTCGCTTTTACACTCAGCTCCCTCTTCACCACGACGGACCGGTGCAGCGTCCCGCATCACTGCAGCCGCAGCACCAATCCGTCTGTCGATCTCCGGCTCCCTTCTCCCATCACTCGCGAACAAGACCCCGAGATACTTAAACTCCTCCACTTGGGGCAGGAACTCATCCCCGACCCGGAGTGGGCACTCCACCCTTTTCCGGCTGAGAACCATGGCCTCAGATTTGGAGGTGCTGATCCTCATTCCCGCTGCTTCACACTCGGCTGCGAACCGTTCCAGTGCGAGCTGGAGGCCCTCACCTGATGAAGCCAACAGAACCACATCATCCGCAAAAAGCAGAGATGAGATTCTGAGGCCACCGAAGTGAAACCCCTCCGCCACTTGGCTGCGCCTAGAAATCCTGTCCATAAAAATTATGAACAGAACCGGTGACAAAGGGCAGCGCTGGCGGAGCCCATCACCCACCAGGAACGAGTCCGACTTATTGCCGGCAATGCGAACCAAACTCTTGCAACGGTTGTATAGGGATTGAATGGCCCGTAGCAATGGGCCAGACACCCCATACTCCCGCGACACCTCCCACAGGACACCCCGAGGGACACGGTCGAATGCCTTCTCCAGGTCCACAAAACACATGTAGACTGGTTGGGCAAACTCCCATGCACCCTCAAGTATCCTTGAGAGGATAAAAGAGCTGGTCCAGTGTTCCGCGACCAGGACGAAAACCGCATTGTTCCTCCTGTATCCGAGGTTCAACTAGCGGACAAACTCTCCTTTACAGCACCCTGGCATAGACTTTCCCAGGGAGGCTGAGGAGTGTGATCCCCCTGTAGTTGGAACACACCCTCCGGTCTCCCTTCTTAAAGATGGGGACCACCACCCCGGTCTGCCAGTCCAGGGGTACTGCCCCTGATCTCCACGCAACATTGTAGAGGCGTGTCAACCAGGACAGCCCTACAACGTCCAGAGCCTTCAGGAACTCGGGGCAGACCTCATCAACACCAGGGGCTCTGCCACCAAGGAGTTGTTTAACTGCCTCAGTGACCTCGCCCCCGGAAATTAGCGGGTCATTCCCCTCATCCCCAGACTCTGCTTCCTCCTCGGAAGACGTGTCAGTGGGATTAAGGAGGTCCTCGAAGTATTCCTTCCACCGCCTGACAATTTTCTCAGTCGATGTCAGCAGCGCTCTGCCAGCACTATACACATACTATACACAGTGCAGGTAGAGCACCGCTTTCCCCTCCTGAGACGCCTGACGGTTTGCCAGAATCTCTTCGAGGCAGTCCGAAAGTCTTTTTCCATGGCCTCTCCGAACTCCTCCCACACCCGAGTTTTTGCTTCAGCCACTGTCCGAGCCGCATTCCGCTTGGCCTGTCGATACCTGTCAGCTGCCTCCGGAGTCCCACAGGCTAACCAAGCCGGATAGGACTCCTTCTTCAGCCTGGTGACTCCCTTCACCTCTGGTGTCCACCATTTGTTTCGGGGGTTACCACCACGGCAGGCACCAACCACGTTGCGGCCGCAGCTCACTGCAGCAGCTTCGGCGATGGAGACGCTGAACATGGTCCATTCGGACTCAATGTCCCCAGTCTCCCTCGGAATGCTGTTGAAGCTCTGCCGGAGGTGTGCGTTGAAGATCTCACGGACTGGGGCCTCTGCTCGACGTTCCCAGCACACCCTCACTACACGTTTAGGTGCACCGGGTCTGTCCAGCATCCTCCCCCGCCACCTGATCCAACTCACCACCAGGTGGTGATCAGTTGACAGCTCAGCCCCTCTCTTTACCCGAGTGTCCAGAACATATGGTCGCAGGTCTGGTGATACGATCACAAAACCGATCATCGACCTGCGGCCTAGAGCGTCCTGGTGCCACGTGCACTTATGGACACTCTTATGTTCGAACAAGGTGTTCGTTATGGCCAAACTGTGATTTGCACAGAAGTCCAATAACAAAACACCGCTCGGATTCAGATCAGGGAGGCCGTTCCTCCCAATCACGCCCCTCCAGGTCTCGCTGTTGTTACCCATGTGAGCATTGAAGTCTCCCAGCAGGACAACAGAGTCTCCAGATGGAGCACCTTCCAGCACCACCCCCCCCCCCAGCTAAGCGCAGATGACAGTCAGGACCCGTTCCCCGAGCCTAAGGCGCAGGGAACAAACCCTCTCATCCACCGGGAAAAACCCCAATGTACCGGCAGCAAGCCGAGGGGATATTAGAATACCCAGCCCAGCCCGCCGCCTCTCACCAGGGGCAACTCCAGACTGAGAGTCCAGCCCCTCTCCAGGAGACTGGTTCCAGAGCCCAAGCCATGCGTAGAGGTGAGCCCGACTATATCTAGCCGGTACCTCTCAACCTCGCGCACCAACTCAGGCTCCTTCCCCACCAGAGAGGTGACATTCCATGTCCCTATTGCCAGTCTTGGCAGCCGGTGATCAGTCAGCCAGGGCCTCTGCTCCTGGCCGCCGCCCAGCACACAATGCACCCGACCCCTATGGCGCCTCCTGCGGGTGGTGGGCCTGCGGGAGGATGGGCCCATGTCTCCTCTTCGGGCTGTGCCCGGCCGGGCCCCATGGACTAAGGCCCGGCCACCAGACGCTCGCCCTCAGGCACCCTCCCCGGGCCTGGCTCCAGGGCGGGGCCCCGGTAACCCTATCCCGGGCAGGGTAAACTGTTCCCTCGATATTCTCTTCATAAGGGTCTTCTGAATCGCTCTTTGTCTGGTCCCTCACAGATATTTACCATATATTTAAAATATATTTTGCCCAGAAAAGATGTATTTTTTTACTGTATGGGGTGGTTTGGAACATACGGCATTGATATGTCAAAAGCTTCATCTGTGAAACAGTGTGAAATCTTTTTCCAAAGACGCAAGACAGGTGCTAAGACAACCCCACTGAGTCTAGCGTGTAACACAGATGCTAACATTGCTAGCATAGCCAAAGTCTTAGACAAGCTCAAATTACTAAGGTTAGATTTTGGAGCACCGTCGAAATAAGACTGGCAGGGATAGCAAAGGCTATGACTGCACTGGAAGGTAAAGTGTCGGAGGTAAAGCAAGACATATTGAACCAGGCAGCTCATACACTCTAAAAACTAAAACTGACATTTACTTAGAACTAAAGCTTAAACATATTAAGTTTAACCTTCCTCTTGTGTTAGCTTTCTGTTATCATCTCTTATGTTAACGGGTCGGTTTTGACCCGTGAATTAAATCAGCTATAAAATACACTAAAAACAATAAGTTATCATCCAATTTGTTTCTCATCTCTTGGTTACCTTGTTAGGCTTCCTCATCCATGAAAATGTTGGTTTTAATACCTTTGGTGTGGGCCTCTGGGTCTTTTTTTGTCACAATACCCCTCGATTTCAATTAAAAAAAATAGTAAAATTAACCTCAAGTGAATCATATTAATAAATAAAAGGTTTTTGTGTTACCTGACTATTACTGAGGGGTATAGGACACATCTCTTAAATAAATCTGTTTTATAGATTTTTTCATTTTAAGATTAATAACTAAAATGACATCTATGGTGTTACGGGTCAATTTCGACCCATAGATATTTACATCAAGAAAAGACAAAAAAATGTTTTTTTTTTTTCAGCAGTAGACCTTTAATATAAACTGAAAAAAAAGAAAAAGTCCACTCCTCCTTTGTTTTGGTTATAGTCATGGGTAATTGTGGGCTTTTTATCACTTCCCAGTGATACAGCTACACCTTAGTGAAGTTTCCTTTGTGAAGTTCTTGTCCGAGGTCATATCTGGTAAAAAAAAATAAAAATAAAAATAAAATATCACAGCTGATATTGTGACCCTGCAGTCCAGTGGTCATATCAAGGACCACACATTTTCATTGGTTCTTCTCAGGGATGCCACTCGCAGATTTGACTCTGAAAATCTGTACATTCCAGGCATAGTTGGTTTTTGCATCACAGGGTTCCCAGATTTTTCTGCCGTATTTCCCTGGCTTACTGGGTATGTATTGCCGGAAGGGGCATTTTCCTCGAAAAGTGGACAAGACGTTCATCCACTGTCACCTCTAGCCCTGGGATGAACATCAGCAGAAGAAGCTGCATCCATCTCACCCAGACATCTCTGATGGGAGCAAGCTTGTCAGACCTCGGTCTGGTCTCTCTGTTGTCAAATCTGAGGTCTCTTGAATCAAAATGATATCAAATGTGTGAAGTGACATCGTTGCCCAGAAAATATTTCTGCCTGTCGATGCGTCCCATAAACTATCAGTGGCCTCATTGCAGTATCTGTACACTCCAGCAAGAAGAAGAACACATCCAGGTATTCCTCATCAATATCTTTCCACATGTCGCCATGGACTTTTTTTCCTTCAAAGGTTTATCATAGTAATGATGATTCTTTTTAGTGACAATGGCATAAATGGCTCAAAACATCTCTTGATGTCACTGACTTTGGTCAGAGCAAACCTTGTGATTCCAGGGGTCATTTTGATTACATTTGCAGCAGCTGCCCTGCTATGTACTTCATGAGGTACTGAGCTCCAAAAGATCGTACCATTTTTGGACTTGAATCTTTCAGCAGGAGTAGCTTCAGCACCAGCGACCTCCACCTCTGATCAGATGTGTCTGTGTCTTCTGGATGATACTCCACATTGTCACCTCCTTAGAAACCTGCCGATCTGAATCGCTGTGCTGCTTTGTGTCCTCTCCTTCATTTTCACCAAAAATATGATCCAGAACTTGGCTCACTGTGAATCTTCTTCTCATTTTTGTATGCTGGAATTTGTAAATGTGCCCTCTGGAAGTCAAATGGCCACTCAAATGAGTGAATTCACCTCACATGTCTTGACATGCCCGTCTTTATTTTGTTTTGTTTTTGTGCAGGTGTACTGGAAAAACACGCAAAATAAGAATCCCCTAAAGCTCATATGATTAGGAGAGGAGCTTGGTGTCAGTGTTTTAGCTGACAGTTCACTTATGATTTCAGTTTTGGCTTTAATTATTGCATTATACTCATAATATTATACCTGGGTCGAAACCGACCCTAACAACACAAAGGTCATAATTTCAAATAGGGCATTTTATAATTTAGTGAAAATATTTTTTTTTGTTTTATTTTGTAGAAATAGAGGTTCCTGACAAAGTCAAAAAGCCTTGATACAATAAACAAATGTATGTGATTTTTTTATGCATTTGAAATTTAAAATGGGTCGGTGCCGACCCTAACACAAGAGGAGGGTTAAATGAATAATTGTAGTTGTTACATAAACATGAAAATATTGAGTAAATAACACTGACATGCTTCGTCAATGTAACTGAAATATAGATGGTCAGTTAATCTCAAATTTTGTTAATACTTAAAATTTACTTAATACTGTAAACTGAACCTAATCAAAATTGTACTAAATATGGTAAATGGCCTGTTTTTGTATAGCGCTTTACTTAGTCCCTATGGACCCCAAAGTGTTTTACACTATATTCAGTCATTCACACACACTGGTGATGATAAGCTACATTGCAGCCACAGCTGCCCTGAGGTGCACTGACAGAGGTGAGGCTGCCAGACGCTGGTGCCACCGGGCCCTCTAACCACCACCAGTAGTCAGTAGGCAACCAAGACTGTCGGTACCAGGGCTCGAACCGGCAACCTTCAGATTACAAGACGAGTGGCCAAGTCTTGAGCCACGATCACCCCCTAACATTCAAATGAATGTTATTGTATTTCACTGGTAGTCTAACTCTAAAAAACCAAACAAACTAATATGTAGTTGTGTGTTTCATAATACATGTATGTATGAAAAATGACCACATGTTAAACATTTTTCCAAATGAAAATTTAATTTTCAATTTTAATTTTCAGTTGTAGTTGCTGACAGTAAATAATATTGATTTGAATAATTAATGATTTTAGTACAAGATACTAATGAGTATAGATACCTATTTTTCAAATATTTTGATTCAATTTTAAACAAAAAAATTACATACATGCAAAGAAGAAGGTATTCTGTGAACCACATACTGAATTTTTGATCTGAGATGAATGTAAATAAATACCTTAATTTAACACAAACACATACATTAACATTTTAGACATTTATTTCAACTTATCAAACTCAAATAATTACTAAAAGGATATTCATATGTCTTGATGCATTCTCAATCATCCAGGAAAGTAAATCTCCAAAAGTTGAATCTGTTCATCTGGACGTAGCGTTTTGTGGGAGAAACGTTTCGTCACTCATCCAAGTGACTTCTTCAGTCTCAGCTGACTGCAGGTTTCCCCAAACCTTATAAACAGTACATTTGCATAATGACTGAAACCAGCCCACTGAAGGAACAATGGGCTGTGAGGTCAGTTCCTTAATCATAATTATGCAAATTCCCATGACCATTGATCAACAATCACTGACCAAAACCCACTGATCAAAGAACACTGATCAATGGCCATGAGTCCCATTCACTTGGAGTTGGGGAATGGCTCCAATCACAGCATTGTAAGATGGTGAAAGATGTACCCCATCTTTCGCCATCTTACAATGCTGTGATTGCAGCTGAGACTGAAGAAGTCACTTGGATGAGTGACGAAACGTTTCTCCCACAAAACGCTACGTCCAGATGAACAGATTCAACTTTTGGAGAAGGATATTCATAGATTTCATCAGGCTCATCTAACTTATATTTATAGTGACATTTACTAAGCCTCTGAATTACTTTTTAGAGTGTACCGAGGAGGCCGAGGCCTGCTTTGCAGAAGTAAAATGCACACTTGAAAAAACAGAAGCATCAATTAACTCGGCTATCAAACAAATCCTACGTCTTGAAGCCAAAACAGGTGACTTGGAAAGCCAGGGAAGACAAAAAAACTTGTGCATCTTTGGCATAAGAGAGGGAGCAGAGGGGAAACAACTACTCTGTGTCATGGTCCTGAGTCTGCTGACTCAGTGTTTTGTGTTTCTTTGTGCTTTTGTTATTCTGAGTATGCATTCTGTTATGATTTGCCATTTGTTAGGTTTCTGTTCTGTGCCTGCCCTGGTCCCACTTCTGTGTTCCCTCTGTCTGTCTATGGTGTCACACTGTCTGCTTGTGAATCTGTCTGTTTAGTTCAGTGTCTTGTCTGGTTCTCTGTGTCTGAGTTTCCTCTTTTATTCTGAAGGTCTCCGTCTCATGTGAGTGTGTTCAGATTATGTTTCCCC
Organism: Oreochromis aureus; assembly: GCF_013358895.1. Classification (NCBI taxonomy): domain Eukaryota; kingdom Metazoa; phylum Chordata; class Actinopteri; order Cichliformes; family Cichlidae; genus Oreochromis; species Oreochromis aureus. Next base: position 67,257,079 of record NC_052944.1, read on the forward strand.
TGTCCTGTCAGCTCTGATTTTTCCCAGGTGTGTTGCCCTCCTGTCTCTCATCCCCTGATTACTGCTGTGTGTATTTAAGCCCTGTGTGTTCTCCTGCCTGTTGCCGGTTCGTCTGTGTTCCACGGTGTCCTGTTCCTCGTCCGTATCTCTCTGCCTCTCACCCCATTCTGGTATCATCGCAGGATTGTTATTTAGCTTTCCCAGTTTAGGTTTCTTTAGTTTTGTCTTCCCTCATTGCCTGTTTTGCCACCTCTCCACCGTGTAAATGACGGAGGATGCTCCGCCCGGCCCGTCAACACAGCCTTCACAAGGGAAACGGCGCTCACGCCATCAACGCTCCTCATCACAGTCGGAACTAGGGATTTCAGAGCAGCCGGCTGTGGTGAATGGACAGGACAATGATATTGGTTTGAACTGTGGGACTGTTTACTCAGGGGCAATGTGCTGTACGACAAAAGACAATGACTGCTTATAGCCTGATCAGTCTACTGCTCAGCTACCATCAACCCATTTTCCAGTGTCACTTGCACAGCAGCCTGTAGCTCAGTTAGCCACCCGGGCTGAAGCTCAGTTAGCCGCCCGGCCTGAAGCCCAGTTAGCCGCCCGGCCTGAAGCCCAGTTAGCCGCCCGGCCTGAAGCCCAGTTAGCCGCCCGGCCTGAAGCCCAGTCGCCACCTCCACCACATTCAGGCTCACTACCCTTAGCTCTGTCTATTACAGAAAGCACAACGGTTTTACCTGCGGATGGAGGTAACCCAGTCACAAAGTCCAAAGAGATGTGTGACCAGGGGCGAGAAGGTATGGCAAGAGGTTGTAGGAGACCGGAAGGCCGCTGAGTCCGGGTGTTGCTTCGGGGCACAGATCTCACATGCCACAATATATTCCTTTACATCCCGTTCCAAAGTTCTCCACCAAAAATGGCGCTTAAGGAGACTAATGGTGCGACCTATTTCAGGGTGACAGGAGAAACGAGAAGTGTGGGCCCACCTAATCACTGCTGAGCGGGCAGCCACAGGGATGAAACGACGATCCGGGGGACCCATTCCAAGGTCGGGCTCAGTCTGGAGAGCCTGTTGAATGGTTTCCTTCACACTCCAAGACAGGAATCCTACCCAGCAGGAAGCAGGAAGCACTGGAGCTGGGTAGGATTCCTATCTTGGAGTGTGAAGATGTTCCTCATCTGGACTGTATTGTTGGGAAAGGGCGTCGGCTTTTGTGTTTTTAGAGCCTGGACGGAAGGAGATCGAGAATCTGAATCAATCAAAAAACAAAGACCACCTGGCTTGGCGGGCGTTCAGTCGCATTGCTGTCCTAAGGTAGGTAAGGTTCTTGTGGTCGGTGAAGATAGTGAACAGGTGCTCCGCTCCCTCTAATAGGTGGCGCCATTCTTCCAGAGCAAGTTTGATGGCTAGTTGCTCTCTGTCCCCAACATGATAGTTCCTTTCAGCTGGCGACAACCGTCGTGAAAAGAACGCACACGGCTGTAATTTCCCTCTGGGGCCTGTGTGTTGGGAGAGGACAGCTCCTACACCAATGTCTGAAGTGTCTACTTCGATGACAAATGGCCTACTGAGGTCTGGTTGGATCAGCACAGGAGCTGAGGTAAAAACATGTTTCAGTCTTTGAAAAGGAGCCTCAGCTTCAGACGTCCAGGAGAACTGGCGTTTCACGGAGGTGAGTGTGGTGAGTGGTGTTGCTACCTGACTGTAGTTCCTTATGAAACGCCAATAGAAGTTAGCGAAGCCCAGAAAGTGTTGTAGCTGCTTGCGAGTCATGAGTGTGGGCCATTCCTGAACTTCTCGAATCTTGGCTGGGTCCGTCTTCACCTGCCCTCCAGCTAAAACATATCCCAGAAATATGACAGAAGATGCATGAAACTCGCACTTCTCGGCCTTGACGTAGAGTCTATTTTCCAACAGACGCTGCAGCAATGCCCGAACATGGACCTTGTGTTCTTGGAGGTTCCTGGAAAAGATTAGAATGTCATCTAGGTAGACGTAGACAAAGCGGTTCAGAAAGTCCCATAGCACATCATTGACCAAACTTTGGAACACGGCCGGAGCATTGGTTAACCCAAAGGGCATGACCAGGTATTCAAAATGGCCTAGCGGGGTGTTGAAAGCTGTTTTCCATTCGTCACCCTCCCTGATGTGGACCAAATGGTAAGCATTGCGGAGATCCAATTTAGTGAAAATAGTGGCCCCCTGCAGGGCCTCGAACACAGCACTGATAAGTGGCAGGGGGTATTTGTTCTCGACAGTGATAGCATTGAGACCTCTGAAGTCAATACATGGACGAAGGCTCTTGTCCTTCTTAGCCACAAAAAAAGAATCCTGTGCCTACAGGAGAGGATGTAGGCCAGATGATCCCTGCTGCCAGAGAATCATGAATGTATTTCTCCATTGCCTCTCTTTTGGGCTTGGAAATGTTGAACAGACGGCTGGAGGGAAGTGGAGCGCCGGGTAAGAGATCAATGGCACAGTCATACGGTCTATGTGGCTGGAGCGAAAGTGCTCTGTCTTTACTGAACGCCTCTTGGAGGTCATGATACTCGAGAGGGACAGTGGTAAGGTCTGGGATGTCGATGTGGGAGTCATCTTCCTTCATGGATCCAGGTGGCAGGGCTGACACAAGACAGTGGGCAAGACAGAACAAACTCCAATTGACAATTTTATTACCTAACCAGTCTATATGGGGATAATGTTTCTGGAGCCAGGAGTAACCTAAAATGAGTGGCGACTCCGGGGAGGTGAAGGTGAACAGGGTAAGAGTTTCTCTGTGATTACCCGAGGTGAGAAGAGTGACTGGACCAGCTCGGTGAGTAATGTGAGAAAATACTTGGTTGTTTAGGGCAGTGACCAGGATAGGAGGATTTAGTGTCTCAAGTGACAAGTGGAGGCATTCTGCGAGTGCAGCATCAATTAAGTTCTGTTCAGCCCCTGAGTCGACTAAAGCCTGAAGGGGGTGAGAAACGTGACCAAAACATAACGTGACTGGCAACAATAAATGGGGCTTAGCACTGCACAGGGATCCGCCCACCCGTAGCCCCGACTCTACCGGCGGGCAGAGCTAACATATGCGCCACAGTAAAAGCACACCCCGGAGCGTCGTCGTCGCTCTCTTTCCTCCGCGGTGAGACGCGAACGGCCGATTGGCATGGGCTCTGGTGTGACATCCATGTTTACGCGGCCGCTGGCGAATGTTGTTGCCGGAAATGACAGCCTCAACATTGCATTTAATCTGTTATTAGACTCAATTGGCTTCTCTCAAAATGTAAAAGAACCCACCCACCACTTTAATCACACTCTAGTTCTTGTTTTAACATATGGCATAGAAACTGAACATTTAACGGTGTTTCCTGAAAACCCTCTGCTGTCTGATCATTTCCTGATAACATTTACATTTACAATAATTGATTACACAGCAGTGGAGAGTAGACTTTATCAAAGTAGATGTCTTTCTGAAAGTGCTGTAACTAAGTTTAAGAATATAATCCACCCACTGTTATCATCTTCAATGCCCTGTACCAACATAGAGGAGAGAAGCTATCTGAACGCTACTCCAACAGAGGTCGATTATCTTGTTAATAATTTTACCTCCTCACTACGTACGACTTTGGATACTATAGCTCCTGTGAAAACTAAGGCCTCAAATCCGAAGTACCTGACTCCGTGGTATAATTCTCAAACAGCTGGCGACAACCAGCGACAACCTTTAGGCTACCTAAAGCAGATAACTCGTAAGCTGGAGAGGAAATGGCGTGTCACAAATTTAGAGGATCATCATTTAGCCTGGAGAAATAGATTGTTGCTTTATAAGAAAGCCCTCCGCAAAGCCAGAACATCTTACTATTCATCACTGATTGAAGAAAATAAGAACAACCCCAGGTTTCTCTTCAGCACTGTAGCCAGGCTGACAAAAAGTCAGAGCTCTACTGAGCCAACATTCCCTTTAACATTAACTAGTAATGACTTCATGAACTTCTTCACAAATAAGATATTTATCATTAGAGAAAAAATTACCAATAATCATCCCACAGATGTAATATCATCTACAACTACTTTTAGTACCATCGATGTTAAGTTAGACTCTTTTTCTCCAATTCATCTTTCTGAGTTAACTTCAATAATTAATTCCTCCAAACCATCAACGTGTCTTTTAGACCCCATTCCTACAAAACTGCTCAAAGAAGTCCTGCCATTAATTAATTCTTCAATCTTAAATATGATCAACCTATCTCTAATAATTGGCTATGTACCACAGGCCTTCAAGCTGGCTGTAGTTAAACCGTTACTTAAAAAGCCATCTCTAGACCCAGCAGTCTTAGCTAATTATAGGCCAATCTCCAACCTTCCTTTCATATCAAAAATCCTTGAAAGAGTAGTTGTCAAACAGCTAACAGATCATCTGCAGAGGAATGGCTTATTTGAAGAGTTTCAGTCAGGTTTCAGAGCTCATCACAGCACAGAAACAGTGTTAGTGAAGGTTACAAATGATCTTCTTATGGCCTCTGACAGTGGACTCATCTCTGTGCTTGTCCTGCTAGACCTCAGTGCTGCGTTTGATACTGTTGACCATAATATCCTATTAGAGCGATTAGAACATGGTGTTACAGGTACTGCGCTGCAGTGGTTTGTATCATATCTATCTAATAGACTCCAATTTGTACGTGTAAATGGAGAGTCCTCTTCACACACTAAGGTCAATTATGGTGTTCCACAGGGTTCGGTGCTAGGACCAATTCTATTTACATTATACATGCTTCCCCTAGGCAGCATCATTAGAAGACATAGCATAGATTTTCACTGCTATACAGATGACACGCAGCTCTATCTATCCATGAAGCCAGATAATACACATCAATTAGTTAACCTGCAGGAATGTCTTAAAGACATAAAGACCTGGATGGCCGCTAACTTTCTGCTTCTTAATTCAGATAAAACTGAGGTTATTGTACTCGGCCCTGAAAATCTTAGAAATATGGTATCTAACCAGATTCTTACTCTGGATGGCATTACGTTGGCCTCCAGTAATGCTGTGAGGAACCTTGGAGTCATTTTTGACCAGGACATGTCCTTCAACGCACATATTAAACAAATATGTAAGACTGCTTTCTTCCATTTGCGCAACATCTCTAAAGTTAGAAATATCCTGTCTCAGAGTGACGCTGAAAAACTAGTTCATGCATTCATTACTTCCAGGCTGGACTACTGTAATTCTTTATTATCAGGATGTCCTAAAAACTCGCTGAAAAGCCTTCAGCTAATCCAAAATGCTGCAGCAAGAGTACTGACAGGGACTAGAAAGAGAGAGCATATTTCTCCTGTTTTGGCTTCCCTTCATTGGCTTCCTGTTAAATCCAGAATTGAATTCAAAATCCTGCTCCTCACATACAAGGTCATAAATAATCAGGCCCCATCTTATCTTAATGACCTTGTAGTACCATATCACCCTATTAGAGCACTTCGCTCTCACACTGCAGGCTTACTTGTTGTTCCTAGAGTATTTAAAAGTAGAATGGGAGGCAGAGCCTTCAGTTTTCAGGCCCCTCTTCTATGGAACCAGCTTCCAATTTGGATTCGGGAGACAGACACTATCTCGACTTTCAAGATTAGCAAAAAGGAAAGTTTTAAGCCTAAAGCATATAGTTAGGGCTGGACCAGGTGACCCTGAATCCTCCCTTAGTTATGCTGCAATAGAAATAGGCTGCCGGGGATTCCCATGATGCATTGAGTTTTTCCTTTCCAGTCACCTTTCTCACTCACTATGTGTTAATAGACCTCTCTGCATCGAATCATATCTGTTATTGTCAAGTGTTCTCTGTCTGTGAGGTGCCCACACTTGAAAAAGACCAGACTTTGAATTTCACTCAAATTTATTTTTGACCAGTTTCAGGTTCATGCAGTCAATAAGGTAGTTGGATAGCTGTTTTGCTAGATAGCTAAGTAGGTAGATAGGTAGGTGAAAAACCTTTAAAACACAAAAATAAAGACCATTCCATTAATCATTCAGATAAATTAAATGCATTGCAGAATACAAATAAAACAAAAAAATATATATACACTTCAGTAAAGGCATTTAACATAGACAAAAGTATTTAGCTTTAGCTAAACTATCATTTAACCCAGTTTAAGTTAGTTTTACATTCATTGGGTTTTAATCAGAGAGCTAAGTAATTTCAAACAACGAAGATGAAATAAACTGTGGTTCTTAAATACACAAAATATGTCTACCTTGCATTTTATACTTTTTATAAACAATTAAATTTTTAAAGTATACATTTTAGAGTTTGCAAATATTTTAATAGAGACTTTAACCAAGGATTTGGGGTAGCTATTTTTAGTATTAATTAACAAATGTGGGAAACACTATCTACATAAGCAATTTATTCAAGCTTAAACATTCATTTTAATATCAGTATATTTTTTTAAACTTAAATGCAGTAACTATTTCCCAAAGCATAAATACATTTCCATAGTTCCCAAACATATAAGCAGCAAATACGAGTCCAAGAGCTTACCGATAGCCCGTCTAGCTCAAAGTCTTCCTCACAGTGGAAAGTGGATTGTGCTTTGTTTGCTGTACTCTTAGTAAGTCGCACCCAGGTCAAATGACTGCTGCATGCATTTTAAGGTCTACTAGGCACGCCCACCCTTGATTGCTCTAATTCAGCTCACCTGGCGGAGCGGTGCACACCAGGCCGCGCTTAGTTATAGATTGCACACAAGGTCTAATCAGCAGCAGCACGGAGCAGGTAGTGGGCAGGAGGAGGAAGAGAAGAGTAACAGCCACACCTACTAGGTCAGCGCGACAGTTATTAATCTCTGTCTCTCTTCCACAGCATGTCTTTCGTCCTGTTTTCCTTCTTTCACCCCAAACGGTCACAGCAGATGGCCGCCCCTCCCTGAGCCTGGTTCTGCTGGAGGTTTCTTCCTGATAAAAGAGAGTTTTTCCTTCCCACTGTCGCCAAAGTGCTTGCTCATAGGGGGTCAAATGTTTGCTGGGTTTTTCTCTGTATTTATTATTGTGCAATCTACTGTACAATATAAAGAGCTTTGAGGCGACTTTTGTTGTGATTTGGCGCTAAATAAATAAAATTGAATTGAATTGGAAGTGGCGGAGACGGAAGCAACAGCGGCCTAAATGCCAACTTGCGGGCCGAAGGCTGCTTCTCCGCTTCCCTCTCCCTTAAACGATTATCAATCCTTAAGGAGAGGGAAACCAAATCCTCAAATGATCCTGGTTCATCACGGGAGGCTAACTGATCCTTTAATTCCTCACTTAACGCACGGCGAAAAATGCTTTGCAGCTCCCGATCCGGCCAGTTAACCTCGGCTGCTGCCATGCGAAAATCAATGATGAATTCAGCAATGCTTCAGTTTCCCTGTCGGAGTATTAACAACCTCTCCTCCGTGCTGCCTTTGGCTACCGGGTGAGCAAAAATCTTTTTAAACTCTCCCAGAAATTCATCGTACGAGCAGGTTGGAAGAGGATGAACGGACAGGTACGCCTCGGCCCACGATAATGCTTTGCCCTGGAGCTTAGCTACCAGGTATGCTATCCTGACCGAGTCTGAGGAGAACGTGGGAGGTGAGTAAGTGAAAGCAAGATCACATTTTAACAAGAATGTTCTATAACGATCCGGCTCACTGAAATATGGCTCTTGTTCTGGAAATGCCGCCTCACGAAACCTTGGACGTGGTGGTTCTGCCGGAGATTGAGCTGCGGGTGAAGGTGCCCCCTGGGGGTTAGCTGCCGCGGCTGGAGGAGCAGCTGGCAGGGCTTGCACGGCTGGAAGCGCTGTCCGAATCTCCTGTAAGGCTGCTAAAATTTTTTCTTGGGTGGCATGTAATGACTGACACTGTGCTCCAGAATGGCCCCTTGCCTAGCAATCGCCGTCTCTACTCGGTCTGCTGAGTCCATGGTATCTGGCCAGTTTGTACTGTCACAATGGCCACGGGCCGATAGCTAGATTGGACTCGATTGCAGAAAACCACAAACAGAGACAGCTCAACGTTTTGCAGTGTTTATTATTTAGTCAACAAGTGAATACGTGGCAGGGTGTTGCTAATGATGTAGCCGTGGGACAGTGGGGGTGAACGGGGGTTTAGCAGGTTGCGACGGGAACGGAGCGGTTGCGTCTCAAAAGAAAAGAGAACAGGGTTAAGACGGCGGCAGGTGCAGGGTTTCCTAGCAGAGGTGAAACTGACTGATAGCGCTTACTGGTGACCGGCGTGAACCTTGCTTTGAGGGAGAGGTAGCGATAGTCCAGGGGAGTAGTGGAAAGGCTGGCAGACCTGAGTTCCGTTGTGTCCAAGGTGGTGAGTGAGGCTGGAGGGCAGGCAGGTGAGGGTCCTTGTATTTTTCCAGAATATGAAGATGATCCACGGAGAGCTGAGGTTGAGGGTGATAGCAAAGAAGGTCCAGGAAATCTGAAGCACATGAAACCAAAGTTAACAAGGAAAAAGTGGCAAGAGCTTAAAAAGCCGTAGAGTCAATACCAACGTGAGGTCGTTGACGAACTGGCGGTGAAGGAGAGTCTAAGGGGGCCTTAAATTCTCAACCTGATTGCGCTGAATCAGTCTCAGGTGTGTAGGACTGCAGCAGGGATGATGGCTCCGCCCAGGGGTGGAGACCAAGGAACTCAAGTGCCTGATGGAATTTTCCAGTTGAGTCTCCAGATTCTGACATGCCCTGTGTGTGCCAGAGGCCCCCGTGCCTGCTGGTTCGGTTTTGTGTTTGCCAGAGGCCTCCGTGCCTGCTGGTTCAGCCCTGTGTGTGCCAGGGGCCCCGGTGCCCACTGATTCTGTGACTGTTTTTGCTGGGAGGCCCAAGGAGCCCGTCCAGCCTCCTGCCTCGTCGGCTGGGGGGCCCGAGGAGCACGTCCAGCCACCAGCAGCTTCACCCACGCCGTCGCCTGGTCCAGCTTCAGCTTCACCCACGCCGTCGCCTGGTCCAGCTTCAGCTTCACCCACGCCGTCGCCTGGTCCAGCCTCTGCTTCAGCTTCAGCTTCGCCTGGTCCAGCTTCAGCTTCAGCTTCATCCTCGTCTGGTCCAGCCTCCCCTTCAGCTTCACCTTCGCCTGGTCCAGCCTCCGTTTCAGCCTCGCCTGGTCCAGCCTCTGCCTTGCCTAGTGCTACGGGGGCCAAGCGGGCTTTGGGTCCCTTACTGCCGCCTCGACATCGTCGGTCGTCTGCCAGGCTGCTTGTTGGGCATCATCGCCACTATGGACGACCTCTCGAACGCTGCCGCTGCCTTCCGCGCGGCCGGCCTCCGGTCTGCCATCATCTGCCTCGCCGCCATTGCCACCAGCACGGTCGGTCGGCCCCCAGAACTGTTGGCCCGTCGTTGCCGTCCGCACGCCCCCCCCCCCTTAATTATTGGTGAACTCTACGCATGTTTTGTTTTTGGACTTGTCTGGTTCTCTGTGTCTGAGTTTCCTGTTTAATTCTGAAGGTCTCTGTCTCATGTGAGTGTGTTCAGTTTAGATTTCCCCTGTCCCGTCAGCTCTGATTTCTCCCAGGTGTGTTGCCCTCCTGTCTCTCATCCCCTGATTACTGCTGTGTGTATTTAAGCCCTGTGTGTTCTCCTGCCTGTTGCCGGTTCGTCTGTTTTCCACGGTGTCCTGTTCCTCGTCCGTGTCTCTCTGCCTCTCACCCCATTCTGGTATCATCTCAGGTTTGTTATTTAGCTTTCCCAGTTTAGGTTTCTTTAGTTTTGTCTCCCCTCATTGCCTGTTTTGCCACCTCTCCACCGTGTAAATAAACATCACTAGCATTATCATTGACTGCCTGCATTTTGGGTCCTTTCTCCCTCCAACACCACATGGCTCGCCTTGGCAGCCGTGACACTCTGTGACTTTATTAACGCCATGCTACCTTAGTGGCTGGGGCTAGCACCTAACAAGTCATTCACACTGAACGAGGGCTTCGCACACCAGCCTCCTTGAAACCAAACCAAAACAGAGCGGTGCTGGTTCATTTCCTTAAATTCCAAGAAAAAGAACTTATATATCAGGAAGCAAGACAACAACAAATTACACATGAGACGGTTTGGATTCGACTGGGATTTCACCCGACTGTCAAGCTGTTTACTGATATTAATGGTCTAAGGAGCTTGGAGGAAAAAAACCGTCTGGACTTCTTTAAGTTGCTTGAAGACATTTCACCTCTCATCCAAGAAGCTTCTGCGGTTCTAGGGTCAAATGGTAGAGATACCCAGATTTAAGTCCTGTGGGAGTGCCCCCCCATGACGGACAATGGACCCCCTAAGAATCCTCTACCTAATCACACGAGCTGAGGTGTGAAAATGGGTCAGTCAAGGTTTCGGGTGAGCTCATTGTGAAACCTAGCCCCAACCTATCATGGGATTACCTGAGGTCAAATGGCCCAGGATGTTAGTGGGCGTTAAGGCGTCTGGGAAGGGATCTCAATTTTTATAGATGGCAGACAGTTGGTGTCGTAAGAAGGGGCGATTATAGGATCAGAGCTTTGGGGGTGCTGAGCACCCAGAGAGCTGCCCAACCAGGCAAGATAAACTTTACTTGTCACGATGAGACTTCTTCCCTGTCTCTGTCAGTCCCTGCATCCCTAAATGTCTCCAGTTGTCCTGAGTTATCTCTGACTGTCTCCTTTGGACATTTAAATCCCTGTTCCTCCCTGTCCTCATTGTCTGTTGTCTTCATCTCCGTTAACAGTAATCATAATTTTACCATCTCTGTGCAAGTCAACAAATTTCTTTATTAAATCATAAGATTCTTAAATTCATCAAGTCTCTCTTGATGAATGGGTCCTCGTCACAAAACATGACATCACTGTTTTGAACATTTTAACACAATTTAATCCCCACATTTGTGAAAAAAAAGCAAAACACTTTATTGAAAAGTCTGTAACAAAACCATTCAAATCTGATAAAGGTTATTTAATTGCTGCAAAAGAAGAATGGATTGGAATAAAAAAAATACATATCCTAACCGTAATTACTGGGGGAGAATAATGAATGATACTCATAGTGAATAAAAAGTAAACTGAGTGAATTTTTGGACAGAGATTCACTTTTAATGCATGTGTATAATATAATACAGATACATAAAAAATACAGTCCAAAAACAGAAGAGTCCTTGAAATCTACAAATGTAAAAAATATTAATCAAAAAAAAATTATAAAAATAGAGGCAACTTTGCCTATGGTAGGATATATACAATGTATGAAAAGACCTTTGCTGCAGATTCTACTCTGCAGATTTTTTCTTTTATTTTAACCTATGTTGCCTCACCTTGAGGTTGGCAAATCTGTCTATCACTTTTTGGTGGTCAACTCTCTCAAGCAGTTTAACAGTTTCTGTTTTGGCTGTCACTGTTCCCGGTCTGTTTACTTACCTGGTTCTTCCTGACCTTGTACTTTCTCCTCACGTTCCCCTCTTTCCTCTCTCCCTCTTTGGACTGACAATCATACACAAATAGATTGTATTCAATTAGATGAAAAAATTACATTAATATGAAAAACCCCCATTAAGACCACAATAAAAAAAGTCCTCTCTCAGTGTACTTTCAACCAAAATGCAAATAACCAAACCACATGTACATCTAATAATAGATATAAATATTGAAACACTGATCCAACATTATCCTTTATTGACGGAATATTTGATCTTACACTTTTACCTGAATGTGGCTGAATGTGTACCAACTTCTCTCATTCCATTTCAAACAGGAGAGTGGTAGCAACAGTTAGCTACGGTGCTTCAGCACCCCCAAAAATGGGCTAAAAATGCCCCTGGTCGTAAGACACCACCTCTGTTCAAAGATGGTCATTCACAGTGGACATAAATGGCTTCTTTCACTCCTCTTTCAAACCATCTGTCTTCTCTGTCCAAAATGTGAACATTGGCATCCTCAAAGAGTGACCTTTGTCCTTTAGATGCAGATGGACAGCCGAGTCTTGTCCTGTGGAGGTGGCTCTTCTATGTTGTGCCGTGCATTTATGAAGTAGCTGTTTGGTCTCTCCAATGTAGAGGTCTGGGCACTCCTCGCTACACTGTACAGCATACTCTACATTGTTAAGTTTGTGTTTAGTAGTTTTGTCTTTGGGATGAACCAGTTTTTGTCTGAGTGTGTTGCTGGGTCTGAAGTACACTGGGACGTCGTGCTTGGAGAAGACTCTCCTGAGTACACCGGCTACATAGGGGATGACAATGTTGTTGTGTTTGTCTTTCTGATCATCCCTAGTTGGTGTCTGATCTTCTTTTCTGTGGATCTTTGCTGACTTGATGAAGGCCCAATTACGATAACCACATGTTTTAAGAGCTTCCTTTACGTGTGTGTTCCCTCTTTCCCTTCCGGCTTAGAGGCAACATTTTCTGCCCGGTGTTGTAAGGTCCTGATTACTCCAAGTTTGTGTTCTAGAGGTTGGTGGGAGTCAAAGAGGAGGTACTGGTCCGTGTGTGGGAGCTCCGAGTAAACTTAAATGTTGAGGTTTCCATGGCACAGTCCAGGAATGGCACGCAGTTATCCTTTGTGTCTTCCCTGGTGAACTTTATGTTTTTATCCACAGCGTTGATGTGAGCAGTGAACGATTCTACGTCTTGGGTTTTGATTTTGACCCAGGTGTTGTCCACATATCTGTACCAGTGGCTAAGTGCTCTCCCTTTAAAAGAGCCAAGGGCCTTTTTTTCCACTTCCTCCAGGTACATGTTGGCTACACTAGGTGACACCAGGGAGCCCATGGCACATCCATGCTTTTCTCTGTAAAAACCCTTGTTGTATTTGAAATATTTGGTGGTACGGCAGAGGTCTAACAGTGTGCAAATCTGATTGTGTGTGTGTGTGTGTGTGTGGGGGGGGGTGTGAAGGTAGTTGTGTCCTCCAAGGTGCTGTCTTCTTGTAGTCATTTTCTTACTGTCTTACTGTCTTCCGTGAGACTACTCCTTACTTTTTGCTACTGTGGTGGAATTTTCTGTTAATAAAGTCTGCAATGCGATCAGCTGTGGCCAATTTTAATTACTGCATGCAGGAGCGCTAACACACATCAAACATTACAGTCCTGAGTGCTCTGTCTTTGGGACGTCTCAGCTCCACTTTTATACCCTCACACACAACTCCATGTATCTGTAGCTGGGCAGGGACGGTTTCCCACTATCTATGCTCCAGGAAGCACCTGGCACTGGTCTCCCTGGGAGTTTCATCCTTCTACACCCTAACAGCTAGCAGAAAACATATTGAAACATCATTAAGCAAAGCTAAGCAGTTTTCACCAGGTCATATTGACACGCACACATCCCTCATCTAAGACACAAAAGGTTATATAAAATCCTACAGTGAAATTCTAAAAAACAATATTTTCCCCATTACACTACCAAGGGTAAATTTTACTTTATTATGGAAAAAAATAGTACCTTTATATAATTAGCAGACACTGTCTGATATGTGGGGTTTTACTGAGGTTGCTGTTAGAGTGATTTGGTTAAATGTTGTCATTGTTTTGCTTAAATGTGCAAACCTTGTCTTGAACTGCATGTTTAGATGTTTTTCTGTTCCTCCCCTACATCTAGTTGGGGGATGCTATAACTATAAGTGTTTAACTGCAGGCACAGAATATGTGAAGGATGTTTACTTCTTGCCTTTATGGCAAGAAGTAAACTGTGCTTGGACCATTACAGGTGTTAAGCCATATACAGGGTGAGGAGGGATGACCCTTTTTGATCACCAGGAATTCACACACAAACACACAAACACATGTGCTCGCACATGCATACACACACACACACACACACACACACACACACACACACATGCTTGCACACATACACGCACACATATATGCATTCAAACACACACAGTGCCTTAGTTTTATGACGCACCACAGGGGTTTTACAATGGGTGTTTGTGAAACTGTTTGTCACTGAATAAAAGGCGGCAAGGGGACACTGGGAGTCGGAGTCATCTGGGTGGAGGTGCAGAGTGCTGCTCTGTGATTCCGACCGGGCTCCCTTGCACCGCAAGTTAAAAACCGTCTCTGAACCAGCGGAGCCTGCAAATGCAGACCCAACAGTTGCGTTGACTAGTTACTTTTCAGTGGTGTGGGATAACACCCTCCAAATAGTTTGTTTAAGTTGGGGTTGGGGGGCATTTCTGAGGAAGGAATTGCAAATGTTCAATCAGGGATTGTTTACAAGTTCTGTATCTGGTATGTGTGAGTATGTGAACGTATGTGCAAACCTGCATCTTCAACACTTTCCCTACTTTGTTTATTTGAGTACACAATCTGGTAATATTTTATGGAGCGTTACAATTGAAACAAAGAGGAGTCATTACTCTTATACACAAGTCAATTCCATTTCAAAATACAAGGGTGATTAAAGATCCAAATGGGAGATATGTCATTATGCAGGGCCATATCTCCTCGTTATAAATAAACCTGATAAATATTTATGGCCCCGATGAGGATAACCAATCCTCTTATGAAAATTTATTTCTCACCATGTCAGCATGGGAGGTTGACATGGTGAGAACCTCATAGGAGGTTCCCTTCAATTGCATCCTGTACCCTAACCTTGATAAGTCGACTCAAATTGACACTACCCATACACAGACTAGAAAAACACTTCTTAACTCTATAAAAAATCTGAGGAAAAATTGAGGTCTGGAGGACAAAGAATCCAGATAACAGGGAATTTTCATGTTCGAGTCATTCATCAATCGATTAGTTTCTCATCTCCACCTCCCATTGAGAATTGTTGGTACAACAGGATTGTGATTAGGGATCATGCAGCAGTATATCTAGAAGTTTAATTGGGTGAGATTGACTGAGGTGTAAAACAATGGAGGATTTTTGCTAAAGGACCCAACATTTGTTAAAACTTGCATTGATAAATATTTTGAAATAAATAAACATGAAACCACAGCTAGTATTAGATGGGAAGCATTTAAAGCTTATTTAAGAGGGGAAATTATAAGCTACAGCATATCTCTGTGAAGGTTCTCAGTCATCCAGGTCATCGTAGTCTAAGGAGCTTGGAAGAAAAAAGCGTCTGGAGTTCTTTAAGTTGCTTGAAGATGTTTCACCTCTCATCCAAGAAGCTTCTTCGGTTCTAGGGTCAAATGGTGGAGAGTCCCAGATTTAAGCCCTGTGGGAGTATCCCTCCAAAAGGGACAAAGGACCCCCTATTGATCCTCTACCCAATCAAACGAGCCAAGGTGTGAAAACGGGTGTAGGGCACAATCAGCCAAAGTTTTGGGTGAGCTCATTGTGAAACCTAGCCCCACCCTATCATGGGATTCCTTTTTTTTTTTTTTTTTTTTTTTAATACCTGTCCCGTTTGGTTCTTTTGCCATCAGAATTATTGTCTAAAGGCGAAGAAAGATGCCCAACGGATTTACTTTACCAAATGGACCATCCCAGCCTTGCCATCATGGGATTCCTGAGGTCAAATGGCCCAGGATGTGAGCGGGCGTTAAGGCGTCTGGGAAGGGATCTCAATACTGGATTATAGATCGCAGACAGTTGGTGTCGTAAGACACCACCTCTGTTCAAAGATGGTCATTCTTGAACAGAGTTGGTGGTATGTTTACCAATTGTAAATATGCTACGGCAGACCCGACGACTTTTTCTTGAACATGCTTTCAGCATCTCTTTATTGACCACTTTTCACACAAGGTTGATGTACACACACAACTGGTTGTAGCATTCCACCTCACAGACCGACAAAAACACAACAGCAGAGAGAGCACAGACTTTAAGCCTGCGAGGTGGATGCCGCTTAGGTGCATCCGCCTATGCTGCAGCGGCACTGCAGACCACACCCTGCCACACACATTAAGCAGGTAAATTAAATATTTATGCAGATATTTTGCAAATATTTATTTTTCATTGTTATGTGACATAGTGCTATTATTTTTTTAAAATCAGGTCAAGGCTCCGCACCACACTCCAAAAGCCCAAAGACGATATAAGGATGACAGCTCACAACACTTTTTGTTTGCTACATGGATAATTTAAGTTCAGCTTTTTAATGCATTTAAAAGAGACCTTCAACTGGGTGTCTTTCTTTTTTGTTATAATTTTTTAGGAGTTCAAAATGTTCAAAATGTGTTCATTATGTAAATAAAATTGTCACGGCTGGTGAGGCAGGCCGTGTGGAGGTGAGGTAAGGACCCAAACACAGGGACTGACGTAGATGTGGAGATTGAGTTTTATTAAGGAGATTTGGCGCAAACAGAGTTGGGGAGGGCATGAACAGAAACTAAGAATAACCTGTACTGGGAAAACTAGCAAAACAGACCCGAAATCTGAAGACACGGCGGGAGAAACTCAGGGAGACAACACAGACGGACCAGCAACAAGCAGGAGAAACCATAGGGCTTATATACTCACAGGGGCAATCAGGGAATGGGATACAGGAGGGCAACACACCTGGGAGAAATCAGAGCTGACGAGACAGGGGAAACGTAAACTGAAAACACTGTCATAAGACAAGGACCTTCAAAGTAAAACAGGAAATTGTAGACTCTCTAGGCCTGGAAAGACTAACATATCTTGCCAAGGGCAAACAATGGGACTTTGTGAATATCTGTAAGCCATGCATGGATATTATAGGGGGTGGAGATGGAGGTTGTTCATGAGAAAGAAGGAAAAGAAGAAGGGGGGAAAGGGGGGGGTCTTGTTTATACCAACTTCATGTACTAATGAAGTGGGGATAGGTGTGTGAATGTGAGGGTGTACAAGTGCTTGTATTGTATAAAAGAAAATTTCAATAAAAATATATGAAAAAAAGATGGACAAAATGTACAACTGTACATTTTTCAGGACGCTACACGTGATATGAACATATTTAATTTTAAAAGATAACGTTATCTTCCACAGTTCAAGTTTTAAATTTGTCGACCATGTTCATACAGGATGAGTTATCCAGATTACAAAAGTAAAACTGGCACACTAGCCTGTGAACCTGACTTTTCAAAGTATGCTACTCAAACCCCTTCACCTTCAAAAATGTTATGTTTTCATGCATCAGAGTATTACAAAGGTACAGTGAGGGACATTTCTAAGGGAGATACTCAGAAGAACAGTCAGCCTACATCTTTGCAGAGTGAGCTCAGTCTTTCACATGAATCTATCATATTTAACCATCAAAAAATATGTGTACACACACACACACACACACACACACTGAATTTGAAAAAAAACAAACAAACATATACCACAGCAGGACAAAAGGACTAAGTGTGTCTGTTTAGTTTCACTGACCTGGTGACACTTAAGCATGTAGCCTCATCTCTCTCTCTTTTTGTAATGGTAGTAGTTATTGCAGAGAGACTGTCATATTTTACCCTCACAAGATTAGCAGTACATGTTAGCTATTTGGTAAGTGTCGAAGACACTGATCTCCTATACTGGGGTTTTGCTTCTTTTACATCAGCTTACTGAAATTCAGTCATTCTGTCAGGGCAGGTGAGTAAGCGAACCCAGACGCGGACCTCTCACTTAAGTCGAACAGTGCCTTTATTTACAGTGACGAAACAAGTAAACAATTTTCCACAGTGCAAGCTTTTAGTGATCCTCTCCCTTCTCCCCGTGATGCATGGTAGTGCGTCAGTGTCCAACAAACTCCCGCAACTCCCCTTCAGTCTCTTCGTCTCATCCCTCCTCCTGAGGACAGGCAAAAAACACAGTTAGCTTTGCTCTGCTAGCAAGCACTCTCCTAACACTACGCTTGAGTCTCTACCAGGCTTGGTGCAATACTCCAGCACTGACCGTCACTTAACCCCACTGTTAAGTAGTCCCACAAAAAGGCGTCTGATTAGAAACAGCTCGAAAGCCTGAATCCTCACGACAGCTCTCGTGAGGAGGCGTTTCCAGGTCGGAGGTCGCTCAGCATCCGCCATCGGAAAGACCGACTTTCATAAACACACCACGAAGGCGGAGAGAAAGGAGAGCACAGGAGGAGAACCAAAACACCACAAAAAACACACTGGCAGGTCGGCCGGTGTTCTGGGAATCCATCCTACCTAGGGATGGGTACCGGTATCCGGTGCCATGATGGCACCGGTTCTGACAGGTTCTGACATAAACAGTAGTAACCAGACTGAAAAGCAGCGCACATTTCGGTGCTTTATTTCGGTGCTTTTTTTTCCTGAGCTGTGATGACTTTAGATTTTAGCCAATCATTTTACGTTTCCGAGGATAGTAGGCGGGGCCAGGTATGTACGTTCTTTTAGAGCAGAGCTACAGATTAAAAATGCCCAAGGCGAAGCGGTCAAAAGTCTGGCTGTACTTCACAGCAAAATATGCTAACTCAGCAGCCTGCATCAAGTGCTTAAAGCTGATACTGTGATACTGTCAAAGGAGGTAACACCTCAAATCCGATGAAACACCTGGCGACACATAGCGTTTTTTTTAAAAGCCGAGAAATGCGCCATATTTGATAGCTTGCTGCGCGACCTCACACCGAGCACATCTACTGGGGGTGTGGTGCCTGTTATCGGACCCGGAGTTAGCAACATCCCCCAAAAACCCAAAGACTAGAGTCCTGGCCCCTAGCCCTGCCAGTGTAGCAGAAATGATGACGGATGATGATGGCAGCAGCAGCCATTCTTCTCTGCATGAGTAGCTTAATGTTGTTCGTGTGTAATTTACGCTGAGTAGGCTAACCACGTTATTAAATTAATGCATGTAAGGTGAACTAGCAAACATCATCAATAGCTACATGCGGCTGTCTTCTTGTTTGACGGCAGATACTCCCTTCACCCTGGCCAAAAAGGCTAAAATGACCAAAGAAAAAGTGGAAAACAGTTAAACATGAGAGGTTTTTGGACAAAGTTTGTGTTTTTTCCATTGTTTAAGCACTGCTTCCAGCCAAGAGTGATACCATATATGCCCTATAGCTTCAGAAAAGGCTAACATTGTTATCTTTTTACAAAAAACAGCTGAACATGAGAGGTTTTTGGACCAATTTTGTGTTCTCCATTCTTTAAGCACCGGTTTGAGCACCGGTTTGAGCACCGTTTAAGCACCAGCACCGTTTCAAAAGTACCGGTTTGGCACCGGTATCGGATAAAACCTAAACGATACCCATCCCTAATCCTACCTGACAAACCATCCCACACATTGTTTCTGAACATGCACACAACACGAAATTAAGTGCCAAACCATCCTACCTTTGTGAATGTGACCTCCAAGCATATTTTAACAGTAAAATTTAGTGGCAAATCATCCTGCCTTGGTTAATCTGAGCTAGAAGCATACTTAACAGCTAAAGTTCAGTGGCGAACCATCCTACCTTTGTGAATATGAGCTAGAATCATACTTTAACGGCTAAAATTAAGTGCCAAACCATGCTACCTTTGTCAGCGTTACCTACAAGTATACTTTAACGGGCAAAATGAAGTGGCAATCCATCCAGGCTTTATGAATATGAGCTACAAGCATACTCTGATCGGCAAAGTTAAGTGGCAAACCATCATACCTACCTACTTAAATTTGTGCTGGAATTACTCTGTGACAGCAGAAATGTGCATATACTACTTACGGTAGGACATTTTGCCAAAGTAGTATGGTTTGTCAGTCCCCGCCGGACCGTGACACATGCACTGGGATTGCTATCACTTACAAGTGGTGAAAGATTAGAGATGTAGGATATATTGACGGTACGGATGGGAATTGATAAGATTTTCACAATTCCAATTCCATTTTTGATTCTGTTTAACAATTTGGTTCTTTATCGATTCTCCTTTCGATTCTCATTTTTAAAAAAGGAGAACACGCAGGTCGATTAACTTACAACTTTGCTTTATATCTTCTTTTTAAACAAGATAGAAATTTAGGAGTAGCATGACCTTAAATACCCAACAGTGAGATCTTAAGAGATCCACAGCCTACGGCTCCTCGATGGTGTGCCACTTGGTCCCCAGAAAAAAAAGAATTCTAAATGTAAAATAATAAAAAAAATAAATATTCTTCTGTAGCAATAACAAAGTATAACATAAATTATTCTGTGGCAATTACACAAGAATGTCCAGTAACATTCTTGTGTGAAACTCTATGAATAGCTTTGTCCTTCCAAAAGTTTGATTATGATGGCTTCGTGGGGCTGCAGTCTGAGACTGTAGAGAGATATGGACCCAAAACGATCAATCCCAGTGCTTGCTACAAACAGTCCGGCTTCAGGCAAGCTCAAGGCCCAGGCAGGATCCAGGCTTTGAGGCTGAAACCCAAAGTTGAGCAGAACAAGGAAGTGGACACAACCCCAGGAGTGCAGAAAGGCAAGAATTGCGGGAGATAAAGGAGAGGAAACAGAAGGGTTGGAGGATGACGAGATGTTGAAAGGGAGGAAGGTGAAACTGCCACCAGGCCACAACCGGGATACACCATCAGCTAGTTGGCCCAGCCAGCAGGCCACAACCAGGCTCCACCATCAGCTAGCAGGCCACAGCCAGGATCCACCATCAGCTAGCAGGCCCAGCCAGTAGGCCACAACCAGGCTCCACCATCAGCCAGCAGGCCATAGCCAGGCTCCACCATCAGCAACCAGGCCCAGCTAGCAGGCCACAACCAGGCTTCACCATCAGCCACCAGGCCACAACCTAGCTCCACCATCAGCAACCAGGCCACAACCAGGCTCCACCATCAGCCACAAGGCCACAACCAGGCTCCACCATCAGCCACCAGGCCACAACTGGGACCACCATCAGCCAGCAGGCTACAGCCAGGACCCAGCATCAGCTAGCAGGCCCAGCCAGCAGGCCACAACCAGGCCCCATCATCAACCAGTAGGTCACAGCCTGGCTCCACCATCAGCTAGCAGGCCCAGCCAGCAGGCCACAACCAGGCTCCATCATCAACCAGCAGGTCACAGCCTGGCTCCATCAAGAGCTAGTGAAGCTACAGGAAAAGGCAGGCCTGGAGTTAGCAAGCCTCAGGACTGATTGGGGCTGCAGTAAAAAAGGGGCACAAGTATTTAGAAGATGTCACCTAAAAGAGGTAATATCAATGAGGAGGAACTGGAGGACATAAAAAAATCTTTGAACTATATGTCAGAAGAAAAAACAACCATTGCAAAAATACAAAAACTGATAATCAACTTAATTGAGGATATTAAAGAATTAAGAAGGCAAAGTGAGGAAAAGGACGAGAAGATTGCTATGTTGGAAGTACGAGCGGCAGAGTTGGAACAATATTCAAGAGTAATAGATGTAATAGTAACGGGTCTGGAAACCAAGCATCAGACATGCACGGCAGCAGCAGAAGAGAGAGGGGAGCCGCCTGAGCAAGAGTTGCGCTCCCTGGAAGAACAGGTAATGGCCTTTTTCAATAGTAAAGGCATTGAAATGGATAGTAAGGGCATTGAGGGGTGCCATACTCTTCCAAGGAAAAACAAGAATCAAAAACCTGCCATTATTATAAGATTTGTTAATAGGAAGCAGAAAAAAGAGCTACTGAAGCAAGGAAGAAAGTTGAAAGGAACGAATGTGTATGTTAATGAACACCTAATCAAGAAAAACGCAGATATTGCAAGACAAGCAAGATTATTAAGACAACAGAAGAAAATACTGTTAGAGTGAATTGTTGAATGTTTGTCATTTTTTATGCTTACCATCCATTTCTACATTGTTTAACTGTGGGATGAAAGGAATTCCACAGACCCCTCCCCAGATTCTCGGGGTTCTGGATGAGGGGCTGTAATGTTTATTGCAGATACATCCTATCTGGAAGATCTACTTCCTTTGATGTAAGCTTCCTGCGTTTACGACCCTTTTGGTCAGCAGCAGGTCTCTCACACACACACACACACACACACACACACACACACACACACACACACACACATTCCTACTTACATATAGAAATTCACACATATACATACAAAGCCTTGTCTTAGAACTATGTGGGCGTTACTTCTTGTGTGAACTGTCTCTCAATAAAAGGCAGCAGGAGGAGGTCATCGTTGGGGTCATTTTCGTGTGAGACACAGACGATACCTCCCTTGCAAGTGAAAACGATCGACCGCTGTTGCCTTGTTTTTCTTTCACGGGAATAAGTCTCTAGAATTAGCGGGGTTTGTGGGAACAGACCCAACATTTATTTGGTCCTCCGAGCCGGATCCTAACACATCGCATCCACCGCGGGGAGAGGGAGAGGACGCCACCGCGACGTCTGGGATGGCTGACGGAAAGCCCTAGTGCCTTGCTTGTCACTAGGCCGGAAAGTTTGCATCTGAACTCCCCTCGGGATGGATGGCGATTGACGGGGTACAGAGACTCTTCCCATGAACGGAAACAACACGAACAGTAAGTACAGAAGGCCTTAGAGAGCAGCTACGTGACCCTGCGTTGAGCGCAGGCACGGGAGCGCTGGTCGCGAGAGCGCACGTGGACCCAAAACAAAAGAGAGCGGCTACGGGCTGTACGTTAAACGTGAGTCCGGGAGCGCTAGCCAGCGCTGAGAGAGAGACGCAGGCTTCTCCGCCGTGGGGCGTGGAGATAACCTAGGTTCGGTAGCTCTGCCGTGAGGAGTGTTCGGAATCTCCGCCATTTGGGGCGTTTGGAGAGTGTCCGAAGGTTGGAATCTCCGCCATTTGGGGCGTTTGGAGAGTGTCCGACGGTTGAATTCTCCGCCATATGGGGCGTTTGAGAGTTTTCAACAGCGCGCGCTAGCTGTGCGTGTAGACGCAAGCGATAGGCCTATGTTGTGTGTGTGCGGGCCAGACGTGGTCTGCGTGAGTGTGGCTGATTGTTGTCTTGTGTGAGAATAAAATGTGTAAGTCTGGCTTAGAAGGGGATGTAAAATTTATGGAGAAATTTTCACCGGGCAGCATGCAGTATGTAGGTTGTTGGCGTAAGAAAAATGGATTTGAAGGGATATTAGTGGAAGTTCAGTGTAAAATGCTTGTAGAAAGAATAATTGTAAGTGCAGCAGGTAAAACAGGGAAAGTTAAGCGGAGGAAGGAAGTTGTGGCTGGAGCAGGCTCAAAAGAGAAGAGAAGCACAGAATGTTAAAAGAGCAATATTATAGGTAGTAGTTGTGAAACCTGAGGATGAATCCACAGCTCAATCCACTGCAACTACTCTAAAACAACACCGTAGAAAAGCATTAGAAAGAGCAAGAATGTTAGCAGAGAAGAGCGTGAGTGAGCAGAGGTGGCTGAGTATTAGGAGCAGCATTGAGTCCAAAACAGACTAGGCAGGAGAGGAGACAGAAAGGAAAGTAAGTGAACATAAACGTTGCAACCACATATCCATCTTTGACAACAGACAAAAACAAAAACAAAAAAAACCATGGTGTTTAAGTTTGTCTTGAAAGAGGATGAAATACACTGCAAAGTTTTTATTGGGCAGCACGTGGTGTGTGGATCGTTGAAGAATGAAGTGAAATTGTGCTCTAAGCAGAAGTGAGTGTGAGTGTGTCTGACGTCACGGTGTGTGTGAAAAGGTATCCAGCTGGGGCAGACGTGATTCTGCAGGTCACCTGCCCAGCGGACAAAGAAATAACATAAGTTGTGTGGTGAATGATAGCACGAAGAGTGTTTGGTGTTTCTCAGCCTGAAACAGCTATAATGCTACTTTCTGTTTTGGAGAGAAGAACAGTTTAAAAGAGAGAGAGAGAGAGATGTGTGTGGTTTTAAGCAGTGATGAGAATAATGAAATGTGATGAGAGGAACACAAAAACATACAGAAAATACATCAACCATACTAACCCTACATGCATACACAATAAATGATACTCATGAAGACCAGACAGCATCTTAAGCATGAGATTCTGTTTGTCATCTTGTCCAAGTCACTAGTAAGATGAAAGTGATACATAGACTAGTGGACTGAATATTATAGGAGGACAGATGACTGCATCATAGAGGAAAACAGAATGCTGATGAGGGGTTTTAAATGAGTGAGCTGATTGTGAGTTTCTGGTGTATGAAGAAGTTTTACCACGGCAAACATTTTTTTTGGTTACATGAGAAGAAACTTATTATGTGATGAGACAACAGGGTTATGCTGTATGTTGTGTGTGTGACTGATTGGATGAATGTTTGAGATTGATCTAGCTGTTGATTTGTCTTTTGTTACTAAGTTGAGTCTGCCAAATGGGTTGTTACGATTTATCCCCCTGGCATGAAGAACACATGTCATGACTTAAACAAGGTCTTTCTTTCCTTTGCTTTCCTTTATTTTCTTTTTATTTTGTTACTTTCATGGTGCACTGAAAGTTTCGTTTGAAGATCTCTGTTTGAGCAGGTATGCACGATTAGAACAGAAGCGCTATACGACTCGTCGTCGAGAAAACTGTTGCAAAAGTGAGTTTCTCCAAAAGATTAAAATGGGCTCGGGAGAAAGCCACTTATTTGGGACAATCAGAAAACAAGTCCCTGCCAAAAAGGATTCAGCGAGGTAATCCAGTCTAAATTCTTTTTTTTTTCTTTTTAAATTGACGTCATTGTTGGCAGTAGAAACTTATTGCGTCACGAGAGGTTCTACTGTCAGCAAATAAGAATGAGTGGAAAAACTGACTGATAAAGCTGACAAGACTGACTGACTTAACACCATTGTGTGAAGTTAACCCCCACCTGACAAAGGTGTGGCTGTATCTCTGTGTGTGTCTCTGTTGCAGGAACAGAAGGAGAACACAAGAGGAAACTTGGGTCACATGACTATGTGAACTCTGCAAATTTAACCTTTTAGTTTAAAATTTTCTGTGTCTGTGAATTCACCATGGGTGTGTTATTAACTACTTTGTGTTGCTCACAGAGATTACTGTGAGAAAGAGTGTATACACCTGCGCAGCGCTAACATTAACATTTCTTTTCACAGCAGATGGTTAATCATGTGATTTGATCATGTGATTTATAGCAGGACACAACTTAATGATGTGTTTTTCTACCACAGGATTACTGAGATTTTGTGTGAAGAAAACTGTAGTTACAGGCTATGTGTTAATGATGAAATTACACTGTAATGTTGGAGAAAATGTGAATGTTACAGGGGAGAAATTAATACAGTTTGAGACATACTGTGATGAGACCATTGTTACTTTTCTCACAGCGGAGTGTTAACTTTATGACCTTCTTGATCTCTGGAATCTGGATGGCCGACGCCTGACCACCAAGATGAACGTGTGTTTGGCTAATGTTTGTTTTTTCTTTGAGAGTGCTTGTAAAGGATTCAGCACAGACAGACAAGTGACAATTGAACAAATGTGCAGTGGTTACAGAATAGTTGAATATGGGGCTCATTAGCTGGCCACTATTGAGCTCATAGTGATAACATGAGTGGAGTGACATTGCTTAAGGAAAGTCACCGATTAAATTGTGGAATAAATTGGGATGATTCATGATTTGGGACAAATTATGAGAATAATAATAGTGATTTAATGATTGGAGAAAACCTGCACATGATATTTGTCTTTTATGCTGAATACTTTATTACTCATATGATCTATAGCCGGTTGAAAATGTGACGTTTGATTTAACAGATTTGTCTTCCAGGATACAGGCTCCAGGTGGAGCTGGGAGTTAAACAAGCTAAACATTTAATTGCCGACTAATACACAGGGTTACAGGTTGGAGTGAAGCTGCTCCAAGGGACAAACCCTGGAGATTGTTTTAGGGAGACTGTGCAACATTCTTGTACATGTCTCATTGGGGAGTTGACACATGGCGGAAGCCATGTGGCAAGAGGAGTGTCATTTTAATTTGCAGATGTCGTGAGGTGCCATGACGAAAAGGAGTGACTGAGAGGATCGTCCACAAGATGGGAGCTGAGGCCTGGAGAGAGTCTTCAGGAGGATCGGAGATCACCTTCAGCACAGAGAGCTGTGCTACTGAGCTTCCAGGAGATCGTCATGAGGAGACTCTGCACAGCAAAATCTTAAAATAAAATGAAAGAGTTTCGACGTTGACGTTGAGGAAGACAACTAAGGTGTACGACGTGCTCTGCCTTTAAAATCTTCAGCAACGTTGAATCATGAGAACTTGAGGGAGCGTGCCAAGCTCCAAAAGTGACAGTGCAGAGGAGGTCCAGCGATGGACTTGTGGTTCTGTGAACAGCACAAATGCCAGGTGACTGTGAAATAACTAACAGCACTTTTTCCACAAGTGAAGCCAGTAACTTACTATCCTAAAAGATTAGCTCTAGTTGCTTGTGCTTTACCTCCATGCGTGAGATCAGTATGTGCAGCAGCTTAAGCTGTACAATGTTACAGGATATAGTTTTTCACCTTTTTGACACTGTTAGTTCCACACGAGGTAGAGGTCTATACTGCAGACTAAAATTACATTTCTGTCACCTACAAGACACTTGTCTTTAATGTTACTGTTACTTTCACAACCACATATTACCATAAAGTGATGCACAATTCTGAATCCGTCAAACCTTTTGCCAACGAAAGAAGAGGTCTCATGAGTGTAGAGACCACGTAGAGAAGGAGTGTAAGCTGAGGGATGACTTAATAGATGTGCCACTTGGTGAGGGAAAGGTTTGGTTTGTTGATGGTTTGAGTTTTACAACAGTAGAGACTAAAACAGGTTTTACTGTAGTAGATAGTGAGGAAATTATCTGTGCAGGACAACTAGCATGTTTCATATTTGTTTGAGCAGCAGAGATGCTAGCTTTAACGGAAGTGTGTAAAGCTGCAGAGAAATAAGATGTGACGATATACACTGATAGCCAGTATGCATTTGCTACATTACATTTCTTCGTGGTACAGTGGGTGAGACGAGGTGTGACAGCCTCTACAGGGAAACCTGTAGAACATGCCAAACTTTTGCAAAATCTGCTGGAGCCAGTTTTTACCCAGTAGAATTGCCGTTTGTAAATGTGTAGCACACATGTGAGGGAAAGATCCAGATGCATTAGGGAATGCTTTTGCAGATAAGATTGCAAAAGAGGCAACTTTAGGAGAACATGGTGTTAACGTTTTAGCAGTGCAACACCAGCAGACGTTGGCTATTATGCGGGATGCACTGGTAGATATGCAGGGCCACTCATCTACTGCAGGGAAACAGTTGTGATTTACAGTAGGAGTGAGCTTGCAGGATGGTGTTTATTATCTGTGTGATAAACCAATACTGCCTTAGAATTTGTATAAGACTGCTGCTATTTTGCGCCATGGGCTTTGCCATGTCGCAACAGGAGGGAGATAATGAGTAAGTTTATACTTTAAGATTAAATACCCTTAAAAAAAAAAAAATAAATAAAGTTTTGCAGGTCATGTATGATATGTTGCAAGCACAATTCTCGGGGTAATTTGAGACCTAAGAGAGGGAAATTCCCCAGACCCAGTCACCCATTTCAAGTTACTCACATGGACTATAGAACTGTCCAACTGTAATAATTATGAGTACTGTTTAGTGATAGTGTGTCCTTTTTCAAAGTGGGTAGAAATCGTCCCAACTAGGGAAGCAGATGCCATTTCGGTTGCCAAAGCAATATGTAAGAATATCATTTGGAACATGGGATTCCCGAGACCATTTATAGTGATAATGGTCCACATTTTGTAAATGAAGTGATTGGATTAATGGCACAACATCTAGGGATAACACTAAAAACATCATTGTTCATATCACCCACAAAGTGCAGGGTTGATAGAGAGAACCAATGGAACAGTAAAGCTAAGACTCAGGAAGTCAATGGAAAAGACACCAGGACATGGTTAGACTGTGTAGAATTAGTTAAGATGTACATGAGGATTATTCCAACAGAGAATGGTCTGACTCTTTGAGATTATATATGATAGTCCTCTGTAGTGATGATAGAGAGAGCATATTAGCAGATTAGATGCTTAAAATGTTTAAAAGTAAAAAAGTCTTGAGAACAAATGATCTGCCAGATGATTCTGTTCTCTACAGGAGCAGAGTCTGAAGTCTGGAGATTGGATGTTGACAAGGCCATGGAGAGGAAGTGCTGGTCCAGTCCACGGTGGGAAGGTCCATATCGGATGCTGCTGACGACGACCACAGCAGTGAAGATTGCTGAAAGGATTACTTGGATACATCAAGCGCACTGCAAGAAGGTGACACACATCCAGGCCAGCTCGGGGTAAGTGGCAGGAAGACCGGGTACAAAGGGGGGGGAAAGCCTCCAGGGCCCCTCGTCTCAATCCGGTGAAGAAACCAACTGAGCCACAGGTACTCATCAGAATGGCTGGGAATGTGCTGTGCGCCTTCTTGTGCCTGTGGACCCAGAGTGGGATGACAGGAGCGCACTGGGACAGAGCAAACTACACCCAGTACCCGCATGGGGTTTTCAACCAACTATTGGTGGCAGTTTGTGAACAACCGCTCACATAAAGAACGAGACCAATGGTTATGCTTGTGAAGCCACTGGCTACACATTCTTCTGGACTGTGGCCATATAGCATCACTGAGAGTGAGACAGTTTGTTGGTTGCCGTAGCAACACATCCAGGAGTAAACGTACTTGGAACACTGCCAACTTTTCAACTTCTGAACCTGACTGGACGGTTGATTCACCAGTAGCTGGGAAGGTGAACTGCTCTGGTACGACAGACCTGCTAGTCCGACTCCAAGTATCTGACTTGCTGCAGGACATTGAACAGCTAAATAAACTGGAAACAGGCCAGTTGCCTATGTGTATGAAGGGCAATGGATTAGTCCAAGTTGAAGATTTCCCATGAAATCTGAGCAACGTCACCTATTCTTTGTGTCCTCTGTAAGAAGGATGCAAACAGAGAAGCCTTTTGTCTACATTTACATCATGAACACTTCTAAGCTGGTTGAGGTTGTGAGCCAAGAAGATCAAAACAGCTTGATCCAATTTCCTTTACAAAGCTTTTCCTGTGGTGACAACAGGACAGGCGAAGTTGTAAATGCAGATAATTTACCAGTTGACTCTAACCCCCACAGGATGCCTACAGTGAGAAGATCTCGGGGGGTTGATAGGAGTCATAAAAAAGGGTGTTGACCAGGCTACAGCTTTGAAGTTAGCTGAGAGCCACATGGACAAACAATAAAGTCAACTGATGTGTTTGAATGCCTATGTCTGTATACAGTTGTATTGTAGTGACATATGAGTTTTGAGAATGTTGATTCTTCTTGTTTGACTGTTACATTCAGTTGTTTACTTGCAGGAATACATAATGAATTGCACGACAGGAGTAGATGCACCACAAGGCTGGAGAGCTTGGTGAATGTCTGGTCCTTGGTGGCATCTTCTTTTGAAAATATTAATTCCTGTTTTTGGACTGTTGACATTGATTTGCTTATGTATAGGATGCATTTTACAGTTTATAATATCAATGCGAACTAAGATGATTTCTGATACATTTGTTAATTATGTACTTTTACAACAGTATGAATTGACTGAAATGAATGACATGACAGAAGCCTGTGTATGAATGACGCCTGCACTGAAATTGTCAAGCAAGAGGTGCATGGCTAACGATATACTACATAGGAATAATTTGGAGCATAAAAATCACAAAACAGGAGGGAATGTTAGAGTGAATTGTTGAATGTTTGTCATTTTTTTATGCTTACCATCCATTTCTACATTGTTTAACTGTGGGATGAAAGGAATTCCACAGACCCCTCCCCAGATTCTCGGGGTTCTGGATGAGGGGCTGTAATGTTTATTGCAGATACATCCTATCTGGAAGATCTACTTCCTTTGATGTAAGCTTCCTGCGTTTACGACCCTTTTGGTCAGCAGGAGGTCTCTCACACACACACACACACACACACACACACACACACACACACACACACACACACACACACACACACACACACACCTTACTTACATATAGAAATTCACACATATACATACAAAGCCTTGTCTTAGAACTATGTGGGCGTTACTTCTTGTGTGAACTGTCTCTCAATAAAAGGCAGCAGGAGGAGGTCATCGTTGGGGTCATTTTCGTGTGAGACACAGACGATACCTCCCTTGCAAGTGAAAACGATCGACCGCTGTTGCCTTGTTTTTCTTTCACGGGAATAAGTCTCTAGAATTAGCGGGGTTTGTGGGAACAGACCCAACAAATACAGTCAACCTGGAGATCAGATTGTATGGTGTTCATTAAGTTAAATGGAACACTGGAGCAGGCAAAGGTCTTAGTCATTAAAGAGCTAACGGAATTGGAAAAATATGGCTGATAAAATGTAAGGCAAAGCGTTGGGATGGTGGATGGTACTTTCAATGAATTGTCAAATTGGTTGGTGCTTGGCTTAGACCAGTGGTTCCCAAACTTTTTTTGCTGGGCCCCCCTTGTTTTACAAGAAAAATGCTCGCGCACGCACAAACACATCCTCCAACCACACACACCCATATTTTGCTCCATTGCGGTTTATTTCACACCTCAAACCTTTAGTAAACAATTAAGCAAATACAATTAATCTGCAATAAATTACAGGTAGTAAGAAAATAAACTACTAACTCTTTTACGCTACGTCCACACCTACACGGGTATTTTTGAAAACGCAGCTGTTTCGGCCACACGGAAACGGCGTTTCGAATCACCGAGAACGGAGATTTTTTAATCTCGTTTTTTGCGTTTAAGTGTGGACGAGGAATACAGAGTTCGTCACACAACGTCGAAGGTATGTGCCTTTTTTCACGTCACGCTGTGCGCCACGTTTTTGTTTACATGAGATGAATTGCAAAATAGCAGATAGAGACGAAATACTGTTAATCTGACTATCTGCAGGTTTTACACGCTTACATACACACGCAGTTACTGTCCCTCCATTTAGAAAGGCAGAGGCGTCACGGTGTAATTATTTTACATGTAGTTGTTTTTTCCCCTGTGTAATAATATTCAACATTGCTATTAATACATTTTTCAATCCCTCTGCAAAATGGGTTCATAAACATAAACAACTGTTGGATGCTGTTTGTCCGTGATTTGAACAGCCCAGCGCTGCTCCCGATGAAGAGAAAACCAATTATCCAGGGGAGACCCACCTTGGCACTTGTGCAGGTGAAACCAAAGGGAAGATCTGCTTCACCATATTTTCTAGTCTATGCTTCATCTCCTGCTTTGCGTTTGTGTAGGCGCCCCATGCTAGCAGTGCCTGTCCAAGTGTTGTTTTTTTCTTTTCCCCCTTTTCATGCCGCGCCCCCCCTAGGGGGCGGGCCCCACACTTTGGGAAGGTCTGGCTTAGACAAAGCATTGTTAAAGGTGATGGTGTGTGGATAAGATATATAATAAAGTCAGATTCTGACAGATTTCAAGTAATAAATCAAATGGGTGTTGAAAGTGGGACACTGGGGTATGATAACAATATAGATCCTGACTGTAATTTTTTACCAAAATGTTAAAGGACTGTAATTATTATACAATGGATCAATTTAATAGGAACATAGAGCGGGTTAAGAATATAACCATGGTTCATTTTAATAGTAGAAGTTTATATGCAAACTTTCAATTTATTAAAGAATATATAACACAGTTTAATCAACCATTTGATGTGATAGCAATATCAGAGACTTGGATAAACACTGGAAAAGAAGAGGATTTTAAGATAGAGGGATATGAATTCCTCCACTTAGATAGAACTAATAAAAAAAGAGGTGGGGTGGCACTCTATGTTGATAAAAATTTAAGGTTTGGAAAAATGAGAAGAATGACGAGGGTGGTAGATGGAGTGATGGAATGTATAACAGTGGAAATAAATATGGAAAAACAGAAAAATATGATTGTCAGTTGCATATATAGAACACCAGGGTCAAAGATCGAGACTTTTAAGGACATTGTGGAGGACGTGTTTTTTTTATCTGAATCAGAAAAGAATGTTTATTTGTGGAGACTTTAATATTGATTTATTGAACCCAAATCATAATAAGAGTATTGAAGAATTTATTGATTCAATGTATTGTATGGGATTATTTCCCCTGATAACAAGACCGACGAGAATAATCACTCATGGTGCAACTCTATTAGATAATATTTTTACAAATGTAATGGGAAAAAATATAAAAGGGGGGATATTGATAAATGATATAAGTGACCACTTACCAGTTTTTGGAACTTATGACTTGTTATAAAGTTCATAGAAATTAATGTAAGACGATATATAAAAGAATTAGAACAGAAAAGACAATACAGTGTCCCAAAAATGAGTTAATAAAACAAGATTGGACTATTGTATATAAACATAAGGATGTCAATAAAGCCTATGAGGCATTCTTAAGCACATTCATGGCCTTATTAGAGAAAAACAGCCGACTCATTGAAGTCAACAGGAAAGATAAGTATGCAGGTAGACCATGGAAGACGAAGGGACTGCAAAATGCCTGTTAAAAAAAAAAAAAAAAAAGAACACCTTATATAGAGAATTCATTAAAAAGAGAACTATAGAATCTGAAAAGAAATGTAAAAAGTATAAAAATAAATTAACTAACATAATGAGAACTTCTAAAAAAGAATACTTCATCAAAAAGTTAGAAGATAATAAAGATAGCATGAAAGGGATATGGAAGGTATTAAATAGTATAATAAAAATGGACCAAGGACTAATGACTACCCTGGGTATTTTATGGAAGGGACAAATAATATTAGTAAAACGAACAAAGTAGTAAATGGATTCAATGATTTTTTTGTAAATATAGGGCCAAAACTGGCTGCGGAAATAAAGGTTGATATGATAGAAAGGGAGACTGGAGGAAACATTGAAAGGAATGCAAGTTCAATGTTTTTAAGAGCAGTAGAAGAGAAGGAGATATATGATATTGTCAGTGGACTTAAGAGCAAAACAAGTACTGACTGTCATGATATTGATATGGTAACGGTAAAGAGAGCAATTGATTGTACTGTAAAACCGCTACAATATATTTTTAATTTGTCTTTCCAGGAAGGGGTTTTTCCACAAAAAATGAAAGTTGCAAAAATTATTCCCATTTATAAATAAGGTGAAAAGCATTGTTTTACAAATTATAGACCAGTATCGGTACTCTCCCAGTTTCTAAGATACTGGAAAAACTATTTATAAAAAGATTTGACAGCTTTGTGGATAAACATGAATTGTTGGCGAATAGCCAGCATGGGTTTAGAAATAATAGATCTACAGTTTTGGCATTAATAGGTTTAATGGAGGAAATAACAGAATGTATGGATAACAAGAAGTATGCACTTGGAGTCTTTCTAGATCTAAAAAAAGCATTTGATACTCTTGACCACAAACTTCTAATAATCAAACTAGAAAAATATGGGTTTTATGGGTGTGGTATTGGATTGGACAAAAAGCTATGTGATGAATCGACAGCAATATGTACAAATAAATGAGTTTAAATCTAAATTGATGGATATTGAATGTGGAGTACCTCAAGGATCAGTATTGGGTCCGAAAATGTTTATTATGTATATAAATGATATTTGTAAAGTATCGAAGATACTAAAGTTTTTAATTTTTGCAGATGATACCAATATACTTTGTTCAGGTGTGGAATCTCAACAGGTTTTGGAGGTGATCACACAGGAGTTAAAGATATTAAAGAAGTGGTTTGATAGAAACAAATTGTCCTTAAGTTTAAATAAAACAAAATTTATGTTATTCGGAAACTATAAGAAAAACATTAACATCGAAATTTGTGTTGATAGTGTATATCTAGAAAGGGTTAATACCATAAAATTTCTTGGTGTGATCATTGACCATAAGGCCTGTTGGAAATCACACATCACTTATGTGAGGGGAAAGTTAGCTCGGGGCATTGCTGTCTTGGGGAAAGTAAAACAATTTCTGGATAGGAAAACACTCTATATGTTATATTGTGCTTTACTATTACCATACTTGAGTTATTGTGTAGAGGTTTGGGGAAATACATATAAAAGTAATATTCAGACTGTAATCATAATGCAGAAAAGGGCCATTAGACTAATAAATCAGGAGGGGTATAGGGCTCACACAAACACACTCTTTATTAAGACGCAAGCTATAAAATTCCAGGATCTGACGAAGTTTAAAACAGTGCAGATAATATATAAGGCAAGGAAAGGAATGCTCCCAATCGAAATAAGTAAATGGTTCTTAGAAAGAGAAGGGAGATATAATTTTAGAGGGAAGTAGAATTTAAAATTACAAAGAGTAAGAACAACATTGAAAAGGATGTCTATTACTGTCATGGTCTGGGTCTGATGACCCAGAGCTCATGTATTTCTTGTATATGTTTTTCCGTATGTTATGTTTTGGTGGTTTTCTTTCCTTTTTTTGTCCTTTCTCCCTGTGTGCTCCCGGATGTTTTGGGGTCGCTGAGGGGACTGCGACCCGGAAGTGTTCCCGCACTGGGGACTGCCGCACCTGACGCTCATTAGCCCTCACTAGCTGCAGCTGATAGCTTCAAGAGGAGCGTCTTATTTAAGAAGATGGCGGAGCTGCAGTTGGCGCGGGATTATACTAAGTCGAACCTGTTAAGTACCTCCGTAGATTAGCGTGTTGTGAACGGCTTCATTACTAAAGGCTGCCTGCTGAGCTCTGTGTGTTTTTGTGTCACCAGGAGTCAGGAACGTCGTCACGAGGGGAAATCACGGAGTGGAATCAGGTTTTTGGAGTTGTCACCTTTTCACTGCTATGTACATGTGCACTGTGTGGGATTCATAGAGGAATTGCCACAGGAGTCACAGTACTTCAATTGTATGTAGTTGTCGTTTCTGTCCACTCACCGTAAATAAATCCACTGTCCTTCACTAGAGTCTCGCGTTTGGGCCCTACTTTCTCTACAACTCCACGGTCTGCCGTCGCAGCCCATGACAATTACAATAGCGGGAGTTAAATTCTGGAATGAGTTAAAAGAAGAAATAAAAGTCAGTAGTGATATCAACCAGTTTAAAATAAAACTCAAAAAAGAAATTTTAAATAAGTATAAGAATGAAGAAAATGCAATTAACCCAAGACAGCAGTCAAAGTGATGTTTATTTTCTTCTGCAAATTAGCAAATCTAAATATAGTTTTAGTTGAACATAAGAAAATATTTTTTGTGATGTTATGTTCTAAGTTGAAGGCATTGTATATGTTTTTATTGTTCAAATTTAGATGATGAGGATGTAAACCTGAGGGGGTAGGGCTAAATAAGTATATACTTCTGCCTACTCCTTTTCAAACAACTGCATGGAAAGATTTTATGAAATGTTGGTGAATGTATATGTTTGAAATAAAAATGAACTGAACTGAACATTTACATCATTTACATTTACATCAACTCAAGTCCAATAGAACTCTGCACTGTGCAATTCTGCACCATCAACAATGGAGAATTAAAAATTCTTTTGCAGAAATATAAGCATATCTGCTTTTTCAGGAAAGATACGTGATCTTTCTGTGCTTATGGTCTCTCCAGCTGTGGAGAAAACTCTCTCAGACGGGGTGGAGGATGCCTGCACACACAGAAAGCTTTCAGTGAGTCCTGACAGCAGGGGCAGAGTCTCTCTCTTGCTCCACCACCACAGGGTGGCGTTATCCTTGCAGGGGATGGGGGTTAGACTTCTATACAGCTGGATCTCCTGATCCACTCTGGGCCAGGGAAAGAACGAGTTGCTGTTGTTGGAATGACTGCAGCTCATTGTCCTCCTCTTCAAAGAGTTCCTCCGAAGCCATTTTGTTTTGTTTTTTTGAACAATCCATGACATCTAAATTATCATCACAATGAACTAAACTTACATAGTCTTCTTGTTGGGTCCTGGCTGTGGCCTGTTTGTCTCCTTGCTCCAGGTGCTTGAGTAGAAATTGACAAATAAACAAACAAATCAAAGTAAGTACCACAGATGATAGGTCTCATTCTCACAATGGAAATGTGCTACAATGAAAGACACCGTCATATTGAAATAAGATAAGATAACCTTTATTAGTCCCACACGTGGGAAATTTGTTTTGTCACAGCAGGAAGTGGACAGTGCAAAAGTTATGAAGCAAAAATTAGAATAAAATAAAATAAGAATAAATACAGTACACAACTGTACAGAATAGAATAAAATAAAATACTATATACAGTAGAATAAAATAGAATAAAATATACAATAAGATAAAAATAGAATACAAGTGCTATATACAACTGAGTAAAAAATGCAACGATGCCAGGAAGATTATTGCACTTAGTGTTATTGCACATGTCTGTGTTTGATCAGTTAAAGTCTTTGTTGTGGAGTCTGACAGCAGTGGGGAGGAAAGACCTGCGAAATCTCTCCGTCCCGCACCGTGGGTGCCGCAGTCTCCCACTGAAGGAGCTGCTCAGTGCTGTCAGAGTCTCATGCATGGGGTGGGAGATGTTGTCCAACAGGGATGACAGCTTAGCCGCCATTCTCCTGTCACTCACCACCTCCACTGGGTCCAGAGGGGTCCAGAGGGCATCCTAGAACAGAGCTGGCCCTGCGGATCAGCCTGTTCAGTCTCTTCCTGTCCCCAGCAGAGATGCTGCCACCCCAGCAGACCACACCGTAAAAGATGGCTGAGGCCACCACAGAGTCATAGAAGGTCTTCAGGAGTGGGCCCTCCACTCCAAACGACCTGAGTCTCCGCAGCAGGTACAGCCTGCTCTGCCCTTTCCTGTAGAGGGCGTCTGAGTTATGAGTCCAGTCCAGTTTGTTGTTCAGATGAACACCAAGGTACCTGTAGCTGTCCACAGCCTCGATGTCCATACCTTGGATGTTCAGTGGTTGCAGTGGAGGATGTTTGTGCCTGCGGAAGTCTACCACCAGCTCCTTGGTTTTACTGGCATTGATCTGGAGGTAGTTCAGCTGGCACCAGTCCACAAAGTCCTGAGTCAGTCCTCTGTACTCCTTGTCGTCCCCATCAGTGATCAGGCCGACTATTGCAGAGTCATCAGAGAACTTCTGCAGGAAGCACTGGGTGGAGTTGTGGGAGAAGTCTGCAGTGTAGATGCATACCTCATCTGCTCCTGCCTCTGTGTTTGCTGCAATTGCTGCTTCCCTGATCCTGTCCCAGATTTCATCCTTATCTACTTTGGATTTAAATTGGGGGTCCAAGATGGTAGCCTCCTCCAGGAATCTCTGGATATCAGCATCCTTAAATTTTTAAAACGGAGTAAAATGTGACATCATAACTATCCTTAAGTATTTATAACTTTCATTTTATTTATGATAAATAAATCATAAATTGTACCTGGTATTGTTTGGAAAGATCTTTCCAAATGTTCTCCTTTATGCTCCTTGTGAAGGCAGAGTCATCTTCTTGTACGGTCTAGTGTTGCTGTAGCTGTTGTAGGATGGGCAAAATCTCATCACTTTTGTCGCTGGAAACTGCTAGTGTGGAGGTGTAGTGCATCCGCATGAGCACCACAAACTCTTCTGCTTTTCTTAAGTCATCATTGCCCATTTTAGCCAGTCTGCTAAATCAACAAAACAAAAATACAACAGATATGGTTCATAAAACAAACAAAAATAAAACCTGAGTCCATGTTACGCCATATTATCATTATTTTTCAGTACTACTCACCTTTCCTTTTCCATGGACTTTCTTATCCGTGGATCGATGGCTGCAGCCTGGATGGCAGGAAACTGCTCGCAGAATCTCTCTATCATCAAATACAGAGAGTTCTGTCTGGTCTTTACATCTAGGAGCAGCATATGCTTGGGCAGCTCTAAGGGGTAACACATCCACAATTTAAATGCTAATGTAATATTCCTTATCTTAGTTTATGAATTTAATTTGATCATGATCTAATGATTTACATGTACACAATCTTAAAAAAAACTATTTACTATGCTTAATGAGCAATTCTTGCTTCTCCTTCAGGACCACTTTTGCAATGTGGGTCCTCTTCATCCATACAATCACAGAGCGAATTCTTGCCACCCAGTTGGAAATGGGAGGACAGTTGTAGAGCTTCTGAGCGCCCAAGGTTCAGGGTGTGTGCAAAGCATGGAAACTTAAGAATTTGAAGCTTTTTGACAGCTACATCCATGTTGGCCGCATTATCAACACTGGCTGCCACAACCTTGTCTTTGATACCTTACTCAATCTACAATCTCATCAATCTCCTACAGCTGTCTCTGTCTGTGCCTGGTACACTGGTTTGGTTTTGAGGACTTTTTCTTGAGCCTGGCCATTCCTGACATAATGCAGCATTACTGTGAGGTAATGGTCTTGACTAAAACTTGTCAATCTATCTGCAGTGATGGCTGCCTTCAACACATTTGAGCTCAGAAATCAGATTTGCCTTTTTGACCGCATACTAAGCAGGGATCAAGTTGTTGGTTAAACTGTCTCTTATTGGGGCTTTGTACTTAGGGTTCAGAGTCTTTATCATTTCTCTAAAATACAAAGAAATGGAAACAGATGAAACATGTGGTAAGAGGTAAACATGAAACTTTGACATTCCCTGACTTAGCCTACAATTAAACACATTCACTTACCGAAACTTGGGGGCATCTACTGTGGCAAATGGGTGCAAGCCTTTTACCACAAACTAGGTCACTGCTCGGTGACATTTGTCTGTCCTGGCCTGTGTCATTTTACTTTTCCCTGCCTCTGTGAAAGGAGAAGCTACCGGTAGACTGCAGCGAGAACTGCCAGCATCTGAGCCAGCCAGACTCTGTCTGTCTCTCGTCATGGGCATCTAAATGCAATGCACAGTAATAGCAGGTTTTTGCAATAAGGCAAATCCTGCTAACATAATATGCAATGTTATTTGATTAGTTACCTGCCGTATTAACGGGAGAGGACGTGCAACCGTTACCGTCACTGCTGGGTTGAGATTCACTAGTCCGAAGCGGATCAAAAACATGACATTCATTTAAGGTTATCGCGTGCTTTATGAGCAAATGCTTTAGCATATTCGTAGTGTTTCCTCCGTTTGATGAAATATCTACTTTGCAAGTATTGCAAGTTGCCCTGTTGTCATCCTGTCTCGTAAAGTATAACCAAACTTTTGAGTGTTTGTGCTGCTTAGGCGCCATGTTTCCTGCTGGGTAAATGATAATGCAATGTCATTCAAAGCGACTGGAAATGGCAAACAATTCCAAGGAATTAAAACAGTGGGAACCGGTTCTCAACAAGAACCGGTTTTCGATTCCATCCCCAGTTGACGGTTTGTTTTATTATCTGATGCATAGATGGGCAGATGCAGAGGAGTAGCCACGCCCACATGAAAAGATCAGTTCTAACTAAGTGATTAAAATAGTCACTGTCTACATCACAACTGTAATTCTATAAAACTTGTTACACAGGCAATGAGTAATTTTCAGATATTTATTGAGTCTGAAAGTTCAAGCGGTGCTAGCCAACTCAGCACTCAAAAAAGGTGCTACAATCCGCAAATAACTCCTTGACAAAAACAGAAAAAGAAGCTCAGAAGCACACTGATGAGGAAAAAAAAATACCACTTTTTTCCTTTAATTTGTCCCATTGAAATGAATGGAGAACTTCCACAATTCTGCTAAAACTTGCTTGTCTTTGAAACTTCACTACTTCCTCATACTTTTACGTAGAATCGACATTCAAACTTTAAAATGTTCTCAAATTATTGCACTATTCATGTCTAAATTGTCTTTTTCATATCTTTTACCGTTTTAATTGTATCGTTCTTTAAGTCTTCAGTTGGATCATTGTGATTTTTCAGAAAATACATGCGTTGTTATGGTTGATATGCAATTAAGTCAGAGTGAGCACTTGTCCTTTCTGAAGTTTCTCTTCATGTCTGAACAACTTCTTGCCACTCACTCAATTTTCACTCAACCTCCACAACTTATACATCAAAACATGGGGATTTTTGCTGGCTTTCAGAAAATGTCACTATCATTGTTGTGGAAGTTACAGATTTTTATCAAATCGCCTCAGACCAACACCAGGTCTGAAGAAAACTCTCCACTGAAAGTCAGTGGAGAATTTGTTCAAAATGACAGCTGGAATTCTCTAATGAGAGGCACTTTCAAATCATCATATCTCCTGAACAAAGCGAAGTTAAGACATGAGGCTTGTGCCAATTCATCTTCAGATACTGCTGACACTCACGGTCGAAGCAGTTTTTACAGTCATCTTACCGTTTGATCATGAATTACGTTTGTTTGAGGGGTGGAAATCTGTTCTTTCAGTTTTCAAACTCTGAAAATGAAGCCGTTTCTTCTCTCGTCATATCTCCGCGTCGGAGGTACATAGAGCTATGAAAATCGCAGTCAAAGTACACCAAAGTCCGCTAATTCACCCAGTACAAGAAGTATGCTGCTATCCCACCTAGTTTTTGAGTTACACGATGTTTTGTAACAGCAAAAAAAGGCGTTTTTCGCCTCTCACCGCGATCTGATTGTGACTGACATCACTCTGTTTTCCAACCACCCGCCCCCTTTACCAGTGGCGCAGTTGGTAATGACATGGGTCTGCAGCCCAAAGGTCGAGGGTTCGATTCCACCTTGGTCAACATTTTTTTTTTCACTACAAATTAATATACTATCACGGACCAGTAATTCATATTGTTAATTTATTACAATTCTGCAAAGTTTTATGATTTTAGCAGCTTTTCTAATATCGACCTCAGATTCTTGTAAACGCACCATGGCAGAAATACATAGAAGTACATAGCTTGATGCAGCAGACAGAAGCAGTACCTCTGATTGGTGGACTGAAATTGTGCAGAACCAGGTTGTTCTGCCTCTTTTCACCCAAAAGTTCAGTGTTTT
This sequence comes from Oreochromis aureus, assembly GCF_013358895.1. NCBI lineage: Eukaryota > Metazoa > Chordata > Actinopteri > Cichliformes > Cichlidae > Oreochromis > Oreochromis aureus. Next base: position 67,297,646 of record NC_052944.1, read on the forward strand.
CACCTCTTATCAGCACAAATCTCAGCCTCTTCTGCTGTTTTTAATCAGAATTTTCAGCTTTTTCACCTTTTTTCAGTTACGTGAGAACCAGTTTGGCTCAATGAGTAGCTGAAAAACTTCAGCCTCTTCTACTCTTTCAGAAGAATTTCAGCTTTTTCACCTGTTTCTAGCATACAGGGATTGCAGAATTATTAGGCAAGTTGTATTTTTGAGAAATAATTTTATTATTGAACAACAACCATGTTCTCCATGAACCCAAAAAACTCATTAATATCAAAGCTGAATGTTTTTGGAAGTAGTTTTTAGTTTGTTTTTAGTTTTAGCTATTTTAGGGGGATATCTGTGTGTGCAGGTGACTATTACTGTGCATAATTATTAGGCAACTTAACAAAAAACAAATATATATCCATTTCAATTATTTATTTTACCAGTGAAACCAATATAACATCTCCACATTCACAAATATACATTTCTGACATTCAAAACAAAACAAAAACAAATCAGCGACCAATATAGCCACCTTTCTTTGCAAGGACACTCAAAAGCCTGCCATCCATGGATTCTGTCAGTGTTTTGATCTGTTCACCATCAACATTGCGTGCAGCAGCAACCACAGCCTCCCAGACACTGTTCAGAGAGGTGTACTGTTTTCCTCCCTTGTAAATCTCACATTTGATGATGGACCACAGGTTCTCAATGGGGTTCAGATCAGGTGAACAAGGAGGCCATGTCATTAGTTTTTCTTCTTTTATACCCTTTCTTGCCAGCCACGCTGTGGAGTACTTGGACGCTGCGTGTGATGGAGCATTGTCCTGCATGAAAATCATGTTTTTCTTGAAGGATGCAGACTTCTTCCTGTACCACTGCTTGAAGAAGGTGTCTTCCAGAAACTGGCAGTAGGACTGGGAGTTGAGCTTGACTCAACCTCAACCCAAAAGGCCCCACAAGCTCATCTTTGATGATACCAGCCCAAACCAGTACTCCACCTCGCTGGCATCTGAGTCGGACTGGAGCTCTCTGCCCTTTACCAATCCAGCCACGGGCCCATCAAGACTCACTCTCATTTCATCAGTCCATAAAACCTTAGAAAAAATCAGTCTTGAGATATTTCTTAGCCCAGTCTTGACGTTTCAGCTTGTGTGTCTTGTTCAGTGGTGGTTGTCTTTCAGCCTTTCTTACCTTGGCCATGTCTCTGAGTATTGCACACCTTGTGCTTTTGGGCACTCCAGTGATGTTGCAGCTCTGAAATATGGCCAAACTGGTGGCAAGTGGCATCTTGGCAGCTGCACGCTTGACTTTTCTCAGTTCATGGGCAGTTATTTTGCGCCTTGGTTTTTCCACACGCTTCTTGCGACCCTGTTGACTATTTTGAATGAAACGCTTGATTGTTCGATGATCACGCTTCAAAAGCTTTGCAATTTTAAGACTGCTGCATCCCTCTGCAAGATATCTCACTATTTTTGACTTTTCTGAGCCTGTCAAGTCCTTCTTTTGACCCATTTTGCCAAAGGAAAGGAAGTTGCCTAATAATTATGCACACCTGATATAGGGTGTTGATGTCATTAGACCACACCCCTTCTCATTACAGAGATGCACATCACCTAATATGCTAAATTGGTAGTAGGCTTTCGAGCCTATACAGCTTGGAGTAAGACAACATGCATGAAGAGGATGATGTGGACAAAATACTCATTTGCCTAATAATTCTGCACTCCCTGTACAGTTCTGCTTCTTCACCTCTTTTCACAACAATTCAGCTTCTTCGGCCCCCTGCATATTTTTTCTCTCATCATATCGCTCATTGGGAGAAGAACTGCTTTGGCTCAGTGAGATGAGCAGCTCCTGTGAGATCTATTGGTGCAGGTTTGAATCTGTGGTTGTTAGCACACTTCTGCTCTGCTTGCATGCACTCTGCTTTAGTGACACTGTTCAGTGTACCCTTTCAAATAAAGCAGTTTTCAGCAAAGAGTTCAGCTTCTACACAGTGTTTTCAACAGATAGTTCTCCTTCTTCTGCTGTTTTCCGATTCAACTGCAAGGCATTCACACAGCATTTTCACAGGAAATGCAACTTTTTCTAGTATGAGTTTTGTGTTTTAGTTAACCCAGCCTTGTGTTTCATAGGCGGGACTTTTCCTGGGTTCCCGCCCCTTTTCCACATATCTGACATACCTGGAGGTAATTGCTGGAGCTCACCAGTTGACAGTCTGGTCACTTACGTTTACTGCTTGAAGTGGCTTTGCTAGATCGCTGAACAAACCACAGATCTTTAAGCGGGCTCTCTCATTTGCTGCTTTGCTCTGCCTTCATCTTTGTAAGTACCTTAACTTGTGTCTTCTGTGCAGAAAGCCCTTGTGGTCAGAGAGAGACAGGTCTAGCCTTCATTGGAGATTCTGTGAAACTATTGATGGGTTGGATTTGCATCTTCTGCTTGGAATCTGGGCTTCACTGACTGAACTTCTTGCCTTTGCTTTGTTAACTGTGATCAGTGCAATACTCTTTTTCTGAAAAAGTTGTATTTTTTACTCAGTTGTATAAAGCATTTGCATTCTATTTTTATCCTATTGTATATTTTATTCTATTTATTCTACTGTATATAGTATTTTATTTTACTTTATTTTATTCTATTCTTTACAGTTGTGTACAGTATTCTTATTTCTATTCTATTCTTATTGTATTCTAATTTTGCTATATAACTTTTGCACTGTCCACTTCCTGCTGTGACAAAACAAATTTCCCACGTGTGGGACTAATAAAGGTTATCTTATCTTATTTTGTAAATAAACTTGTTAAACCTTTCACCAGAGTCCTGTGTTCAAGTCCTACCCATCTGTTGGCATTGACAGTATTCCTTGTCAAGTGGACTATAAGCCCACTGTAAAATAATTATAAGAAAGTCTGACTCCGTGGAAGCAAAACACAAAGAAACACAGACAAATATAAATTATTGTATATTACTTCATTTGTGTAAGAGAGGGAGAGACAATGTTATGCATCATATTGCATTTTCTGCATGACCTAACATAAAAAACATGAAACTCACATGTTTTTGTATGTTTATTTGACTGGATTATTCAGCTGAATGACATGACCATTTTTATTGTTCACACGTCTTGCAGATGACATCATCACTGTACTACACCGCAGGCAAGTGGCTGTTCTCCAACCATGAAGGTTCAAGTCTGTAAAAGTCAGGTCTGCACTTGCCTTCCAAAGTGTGGCTGCATCTTCCTCTTCTTGGTTATATTTGTATTCATCTTGATAATATATATCATGGACATTCTGGCGGTGAGGACTTGGCTTTAATTATTTATTTATTCATTTTATTACACATACAACAAGACACAAAACAATTCAAGAACTTGGGAACAGCACACCTGAGAGCATTTCCGATTCACGTGTACTTGTGGGTGTGGGCCAAAAACATAGTTAAGTAGTTAATGTAGACCTGGGGGAAGGGCAGGAATTTGTAAAATGTCTGCTTCCATTAAAAGCTACAGGTGCCGAAATGACATAGAATGACGTCCATCAGGAGCCCTGATGGTTTGGGGTCAAGGTCAGCACTATTACTGTCACTATCGATGTGCTGTTTTTATTTCACTTATTTAAACAAACATTACTGTAATATAACACAATATTACAGTAATGTGTGTTACATAATTAATATCACCTATAATCATGCATGTATAATCACAATCATACATAATTTATATCACGCACTTGTAGAGCAAAATTTAGTATTTTGGTCTAGACAGCCCAAAATGTGATGTCCACATTTTGCATATATATATATATATATATATCCATAGGTCTCTCATCCTACTCATGTAACCCCTTCCGCCAGGGTTACTTGCGTAGTACCCTGCTGGGGTAATAGGCTGGCCAAAGGAGGAGATAGAAGCCACTGACATAAAACAAGAAAGCTCCTGACCATGCATGGAGGGTTTCACCCCAAGTCCAGCACCCTGAGGCTGTCTGCTAAGCGGAAGGAAGGGGGACGGGGACTGGTGAGTGTCAGCACCACAGTCCAGGATGAGACAACGAACATCCATGAGTACATAACGAAGATGGCCCCAACTGACAGCGTGCTCGGTGAATACTTCAGGGAGCAGAAACCCAAGAAAGAGGAGGAAGGCGAGGAATCATCATGGAAGGACAGGCCCCTGCACGGTATGTACCACCGGCAGATAGAGGAGGTGGCTGATATCCAGAAATCCTACCAGTGGCTGGACAAAGCTGGACTGAAAGACAGCACAGAGGCACTAATCATGGCAGCACAAGAACAAGCTCTGAGTACAAGATCCATAGAGGCTGGGGTCTATCACACCAGGCAAGACCCCAGGTGCAGGCTGTGTAAAGATGCCCCAGAGACAATCCAGCACATAACAGCAGGGTGCAAGATGCTAGCAGGCAAGGCATACATGGAACGCCATAACCAATTGGCCGGCATAGTGTACAGGAACATCTGTGCCGAGTATAACCTGGAAGTCCCAAGGTCAAAATGGGAGCTGCCCCCAAGGGTGATGGAGAATGACCGAGCTAAGATCCTGTGGGACTTCCAGATACAGACAGACAAAATGGTGATGGCTAACCAACCGGACATAGTGGTGGTAGACAAACAGAAGAAGACGGCTGTAGGGATCGATGTAGCGGTTCCGAATGACAGCAATATCAGGAAGAAGGAACACGAGAAGCTGGAGAAATTCCAAGGGCTCAGAGAAGAGCTCGAGAGGATGTGGAGGGTGAAGGTAACGGTGGTCCCCGTGGTAATCGGAGCACTAGGTGCGGTGACTCCCAAGCTAGGCGAGTGGCTCCAGCAGATCCCGGGAACAACATCGGAGATCTTTGTCCAGAAGAGCGCAGTCCTGGGAACAGCTAAGATACTGCGCAGGACCCTCAAGCTCCAAGGCCTCTGGTAGAGGACCCGAGTTTGAAGGATAAGCCGCCCGCAGGGGCGAGATGGGTGTTTTTTGTTCATATATATATATACACAGGGTTGGGAAGGTTACTTTTAAAATGTATTCCATTACAGAATACTGAATACATGTCCCAAAATGTATTCTGTAACGTATTCCGTTACGTTACTCAATGTGAGTAACGTATTCTGAATACTTTGGATTACTTAATATATTATCATGCTGTTTACAACTACGTGAATGTACTATTGCTGTGATTTATTACTGTTACTGAAGGTCCGCCGGCTCCGAACCATAGTAAAGGGACCTCTGGCTAATACAGTGGGTTCCGTGTGGGCTGGTAGCCAAAAAATAGCTTTACTTTGTTGTCTGGGTCAACTTTGCTTGCCAGAGACAGAGAGAGGCGTTGAAAGGCTGCTCCAACGGAACTTATTTTTTCCGGAGGAAAACACGAACACAGTGTACAGTTGAGTCTTAATAGCTTACTTACAAATGGGCTCGTCAGGCACTCTTCTTGGCTGCTGTGGTTATTATTATATTTACATGTTTCCAGCTCCCGTTTTTGCTCTGTGACAGCTCGGACTTTTCCTTTCTCTCCCTCCCTCGCTCACAGACACATAACGTGTAAGGTAGTCCATTCTTGCTGCAGCACGGACTACACTGCCCATGAGGCTACATTCTTTAGGGCTATGCCTGTAGCATTCTGCCTTTTAGCTTAGCACAACAACAACAAAAAGGTGCTCTCTCACCCAGGAAACACGCAGAGAGAGAGAGCATCACCCTGTAACCATGGCAACCGTAACGCTGCCGCCTGGAACAACAGAACATAGCTGTCAAACAAAACCCAAACAGTCCTGACCCGCCACAATACGAAACAGGAAAGTATGTAATCCATTTATTTCAACAAAGTAACTGTATTCTGAATACCACCTTTTTAAACAGTAACTGTAACGGAATACAGTTACTCATATTTTGTATTCTAAATATGTAACGGCGGTACATGTATTCCGTTACTACTCCCCAACATTGTATATATACATATATAAATAAATATATATATATATATATATGTATGTGTGTGTGTGTGTGTGTGTGTGTGTGTGTGCATATATGTATATATTAGGGGTGCAACGATACACAAAATTCACGGTTCGATTCGGTTCGATACTTTGGTGTCACTGTTCAATAGTTTTTTCGATACCAAAAAATGTTCATGCCTTTTTAATTTATCATTTATTAAAATTATAAATATATATTTTAACTCAAAAGTACAACAACAACAAAAAAAAAATCTATCTGATCGAGAAATCACTCGTCTTTGGAAAAGAGAGTTTATTACAGAGAAATGTCTCTTTCCAAAATAAAAGCTATACTATACGCTTCTTCTGGGCTATATTCTCAGCAGCATATTAAACATATCAGGTCCCCATAAGGAGAATCATGTTTTAATGGCTGTCTAAATGATAAAGTTTGTAGCATGCGTGCTTGTTGTTTTTGTCTGCTTCCACTTGTCTTTGCACTAGGATGATGTCGGCGTAAATGTGCAGTCATATTCGTTGTGTTCCCACTAGTACTGTCAGCGTTAATCTCGTTAAAATGACATTAACGCCATAACACGGCAAATCTCCGTTAACAAGTTACCGCAGATCGCCCCATGCTTGGGGCTGGACGGCGTCCACACGTTAACAAGTTAACTGCGCTGACGCACTAGTTTCCACAAATTGAGCATTGCGTGCCACATCTGACATACTGTTTTATTTTTGTCCGTGACGCGCTTACCATCAGGGTCATGCTTCACATGAAAACCAAAATAGTTCCAAACGCCAGATCTGAATGAGGGTGGGGGACGTTCAATTTCGGGTAGCATTGAGGCAGTTGCCATGTTGCAACGAGCTTAGCTTCTGTCTTGCTAGCTTGCGCTGCACTCAGTGGATCTGCACTCGACAGTGCAGCCTAGGCGGAGTAGTCGAACACAGATCCACTGAGCGCTCATCACAGACAGCTCAGAAGAAAAGTTGATAAAATAAATAAAAAATGTTGTATTGTTCGATACATATGCGTACTGAACCGAAAGCACTGTATCGAACGGTTCAATATCGATACGACTATTGTTGCACCCCTAGTATATATGTATACCTATGTATATATATATATACACACACATATATATATATATATATATATATATATATATATATATATATATATATATATATATATATATATATAGAGTAGGCATTGTAGCATTTTATTTATATATTATATATACATAATTATATAATAATGTATATACAAAAATGCATGCCATCATCACACATTTGCATTAACTCATAGACTAGCAAATGCAATGGCAATACGAATCCTTCATTATGCAATTAACCCTCTGGGATCCAGGGTATAATTGGCCATTTTTGACTACTTTGACTTTTGACTACGACTAAAAATGAAGCAGACTTAAATTGTCTGATGTATTTTTGTTGTTGTCTTTAATCTCTCTCTTTTCCAGTTCTTGAATAAAGCGAACACCATCGTCATCATCCCAAGTGTTTCCCCGTTCACCCCACCTTCTGAGATGCATTACAACTGTAAATTCCAACCGTTTTCTGGTACAGATGCTCATGAAGAACACCTCCTACTACAGTCCATTGCTTGGCCTGAAACTCCACCATTACCATCACCTGTGTCCATGAACAGAACCAGTGATCCAGCACACAGCACCTTCACCATTCTTCCAGGGAGAGAAGGGGAACAGTGGCATATTGGGGATAAGCTGGAGGTTCTGATCAAAATTCATGACTTCAGGGCCATCCAAAGAATTGTGGGGAGATGTCTTACTCGCTTCGTCTGCACAACCCAACTCTTCATGCAGGTGTGGCAGGGCAAATCGTGGATCATCTCAATGGCTCCTACTCTGCTTTGTTCTTTTTACTCTGGGAAGGAAGTGCACAGGTTGAGGTGATGTTAAAATTTATCATTTTTATGCTGATCATGAGGGTTGATAATCTTATATTCAACTTGCCCTTCTGTTTTTTGGAACAGTGGAACCTTTAGAGAAAAGCAGACTTAGCATTTCTCAACACTTAACTGCAGAGAATTATCTACATAACTGTGACTAACTGCAGATTTAGCAGCTATATACAGCTATCAAGGCTAGGTTAGCGGGGTTAGGTTAACCCTCTGGGGTCCAGGGTATAATTAGCTGTTTTTGACTACTTTTGATTTTACCTCTATATTTCACCTTTAAAAACTGTTTATCTTGCCTTGTTTGGTATCATTATTTTCAGCACAACCTCAAATAACTGAAATTTGAGGGGGTTTTTTTTCATTTTGGCATACTATATTAGCACAGTTGATCTAAATCCAGACAAAAAATTCAAAATCCCAGTAGAAAAAAGTTACATTTTTTACTGCAAAACCCAGAAATATGTTTAACGAATCATTTTCATAACTTGAAATGCAAATAGAAATTGTACCTTTCTAAAAATTATGCACAAGTTTTGCAAACCACAAGGTTATATGGTGTTATTTACCTAAAAATGCAGCCAAGGCCTCAGGCGTTTTTTATGTAACCATTTGAATCTATTTACAGAACAATCAGGTGTTCTGCATCAAATAAGAAGGCACACAAATTATTTGTGCCAGTCCCAAAACATTGTTTGTGTTCAGTATAAGACAGAGGAGAACAGCACAGGCCTAAACCCTGCAGGTCTGACTGCAGGAGGTGCATCAGTCCAGTTTTCCATGTGGGAACAGCGTTTACACTGGAATCTGCCTTTGATGGCTTTTTTTTTTGGAGCAAATGTGACATTCAGCAGTACAACTGACACACAATACAAAACAATAACTACACAACACACTAACTATAGCCTCCAAACACGCTAAACGTCACTAATGTCTCACATATGAAAACTCCTTCTCTCTCTTTCTTTCGCTCGCCCGCTTTCCGTTGCAGGTGTCACTCCTAAATCTGCCCCCTCTTCCTAAACAACCAAATGTCACATGTCGCCATATCATTTTTTTGATTGGCTGACATGGTAAAGTTTAACACCAATAGGGAAGGGGTGTTTTTTCTTTTTCTTTTTTCACTGGCAAGTGGAGAGTGTTTGCTAGCGCTGTCCATAGAAAACGCTGTTTATACCGTTCTTCCCGCTGTAAACACCACAGTTCTATTCAGAAAAAAACATTGCGTGTATTTTTTATCATAACTCTGGTTTTACGTGGCCCATCGACACAATTCAAAAACTGGTATGTAGTTTGAAGTCCGCACTTTCGACCCAAGTTAAAATGGAGACTCTGCATCTCGTCGCTGTGTCGTCTTAAATTGGTCATGTGATTGTGATGCGCCGGCGCGTCCGTCGACCCCAGAGGGTTAACTGGAAACACTAAATTGACCATAGATGTGAATGCAGGAGTGAATGTGAGCACGAATGGCAATGTGTTAGCCCAGCGACAGACTGGTGACCTGTCCAGGGTGTACCTTGCCTCTCGCCCTAAGACAGCTAGGATAGACTCCAGCGCCTCCTATGACCCTGAAAAGGATAAGTGAAAGTGAATGGATGGATGGATATCCAGGCAATTAATCAGAATCAGAACCAGAATACTTTATTAATTCCTAAGGAAATCGTGTATCATTAAAAATTCATTCCAGTTTCAAACTGACTTTGTCATGTTTTAAGTTGACTTGTTTTAAAATTATATTATCGTGAAATAACTTATTTCCAACATACCTGATACTATGCTAAAAGATTGATGCCAAAAATTCTTAATGAAGGCATTCAAAATGATGACAAATTCCTTGAATTTAGATTATTAGTATAATGGGAATTTTAAAGATCAGACTGGTATTTGATAATTACAGTGCACTTTAAAGTTTCTTGAGCATGCAAATATTTGCATATTGGCACTAAGCTACAATCTGGTGATTGAGAAAGAAGATAATATGAAAATAAGAAAACGTGAATTTCCCAGATTGACAACTTCAGAATGCCATCACAAGAAAGTCATCCCTAAAGACTGACATGTTTTTTGGCTTCAGTTGCTAAAATACATGTTAATGACAACTGTACAGTACTGTGCAAAAGTCTTAAGCCACCCTTCATTTTGTTTTTGCAGTGTAATTCCAGAAGCACTTTGTTAGTCATTAATACCATTACCTCACATAAACTAGGAAAATTATCTACATAACTGTGACTAAAGACCTAACTTTCTGCTCCTTAATTCAAATATATTATATTATTATATTATTATATTATACTAGGCCCTAAAAATCTTAGAAATATGGTATCTGTATATATCCTGTCTCCAGTGTTGGGGAGTAACGGAATACATGTACCGCCGTTACATATTTAGAATACAAAATATGAGTAACTGTATTCCGTTACAGTTACCGTTTAAAAAGGTGGTATTCAGAATACAGTTACTTTTTTGAAATAAATGGATTACACGGCGGTACTTCCCTGTTTCATATTGTCGCGGGTCAGGACTGTTGGGGTTTGTTTGACAGCTACGTAATGTTGTTCCAGGCGGCAGCGTTACGGTTGCCATGGTTACAGGGTGACGCGCTCTCTCGCTGCGTGTTTCCTGGGTGAGAGAGCACCTTTTTGTTGTTGTTGTTGTGCTAAGCTAAAAGGCAGAATGCTACAGGCATGGCCCTAAAGAATGTAGCCTCATGGGCAGTGTAGTCCGTGCTGCAGCGAGAATGGACTGCCATACACGTTATGTGTCTGTGAGCAAGGGAGGGAGAGAAAGGAAAAGTCCGAGCTGCCACGGAGCAAAAACGGGAGCTGGAAGCATGTAAATATAATAATAACCACTGCAGCCAAGAAGAGTGCCTGACGAGCCCAGCTGTAAGTAAGCTATTAAGACTCAACTGTACACTGTGTTCGTGTTTTCCTCCGGAAAAAATAAGTTCTGTTGGAGCAGCCTTTCAACATCTCGACCAGTTTCCTGGTCCAGAAACTGTCTCACCTGGGACTCTCCACCCCCATCTGCCTCTGGATCAAGGACTTCCTGACAAACAGACCACAGTCTGTCAGACTCGGCCCCCACCTGTCCAGCACCATCACACTCAGCACTGGGTCTCCACAAGGATGTGTTCTGAGTCCCCTTCTGTCCTGTTTACGCTCTACACATCCGACTGCTCCCCTACCCATTTCTCAAACACCATCATAAAGTTTGCGGACGACACCACTGTGGTTGGACTCATCTCAAGGGGGGATGAGTCGGACTACAGAGATGAGGTCAACAGACTGACTGAGTGGTGTTCAGTTAACAACCTCCAACTGAACACCACGAAAACTAAAGAACTCATCTTGGACTTCAGGAAGGGCAGAGCAGACCCGGCCCCACTTTACATTCACCGGAACCGTGTGGAGAGGGTACACTCCATGAGGTTTCTGGGCGTGCAGATCTCTGATGATCTCTCCTGAACTGCAAATACCACTGCGGTGGTAAAAAAGGCCCAGCAACGTCTCCACTTTCTGAGAGTGCTCAGGAGGAACAACCTGGAGGAGAGGCTGCTGGTGACATTCTACAGAGCCACCATAGAGAGCATCCTAACGTACGGCATAACAACATGGTATGCAGGGTGCTCAGCTGCAGACAGGAAAGTTCTGCAGAGGGTCATCAACACAGCCCAGAAGATCACTGGCTGCTCTCTGCCCAGCCTGGAGGTCATTGCAAACTCTCGGTACCTCAGCAGAGCTGGCAATATCATCAAGGACCATTCTCACCCCAGCAATCAACTGTTTGAACTATTACCGTCAGGCCGACGATACAGGTCACATAAAACCAGGACAAACAGATTCAGGGATAGCTTCTTTCCCAGAGCTATCACCGTAGTAAATAAGCACAAAAACAACTGAACCTGCTTAGCCATACCATACTGTCACTGTCATTATATTATGCTGCTATTCATACTGTCATACTGTCATTATATTAATGCTGCTATCCTGTAAATATCATACTTACTTTTGTTTGAGTACTTACGTTTGTTTTATCGTACCTTTTATATTTTACATTTATATTTATTATTGCATTTTGCACCAAGGGAGTGGCACTCCAATTTCGTTGTACCCTGTACAATGAAAATAAAGGCTATTCTATTCTATTCTATTCTATTCTATTCTATTCTATTCTATTCTATTCTCTCTCTGTCTCTGGCAAGCAAAGTTGACCCAGACAACAAAGTAAAGCTATTTTTCGGCTACCAGCCCACACGGAACCCACCGTATTAGCCAGAGGTCCCTTTACTACGGTTCAGACCTTCAGTATCAGTAATAGATCACAGCAATAGTACATTCACATAGTTGTAAACAGCATGATAATATATTAAGTAATCCAAAGTATTCAGAATACGTTACTCTCATTGAGTAACGTAACGGAATACGTTACAGAATACATTTTGGGGCATGTATTCAGTATTCTGTAATGGAATACATTTTAAAAGTAACCTTCCCAACACTGCCTGTCTCAGAGTGATGCTGAAAAACCTAGTTCACACATTTATTACTTCCAGGCTGGACTACTGTAATTCATTATTATCAGGAAGTCCTAAAAACTCCCTGAAAAGCCTTCAGCTAATCCAAAATGCTGCAGCAAGAGTACTGACAGGGACTAGAAAGAGAGAGCATATTTCTCCTGTTTTGGCTTCCCTACATTGGCTTCCTGTTAAATCCAGAATTGAATTCAAAATCCTGCTCCTCACATACAAGGTCATAAATGATCAGGCCCCATCTTATCTTAATGACCTTGTAGTACCATATCATCCTATTAGAGCACTTCGCTCTCGCTTTGCAGGCCTACTTGTTGTTCCTAGAGTATTTAAAAGTAGAATGGGAGGGAGAGCCTTCAGTTTTTAGGCCCCTCTTCTGTGGAACGAGCTTCCAGTTTGGATTCGGGAGACAGACACTATCTTTACTTTCAAGATTAGGCTTAAAAATTTCCTTTTTGGTAAAGCATATAGTTAGGGCTGGATCAGGTGACCCTGAATCCTCCCTTAGTTATGCTGCAATAGACGTAGGGGCGATCGTGGCTCAACAGTTGGGCGTTTGCCTTGTAATCGGAATGTAGCCGGTTCGAGCCCCGGCTTGGACTGTCTTGGTCGTTGTGTCCTTGGGCAAGACACTTCACCCGTCACCTACTGGTAGTGGTCAGAGGGCCCGGTGGCGCCAGTGTCCGGCAGCCTCGCCTCTGTCAATGCGCCCCAGGGTGGCTGTGGCTACAATGTAGCTTGCCATCACCAGTGTGTGAATGACTTGATGTGTAAAGCGCTTTGGGGTCCATAGGGACTAGAAAAGCACTATACAAATACAGGCCATTTTACCATTTACGTAGGCTGCTGGGGGATTGAGTTTTTCCTTTCCAGTCACCTTTCTCACTCACTATGTGTTAATAGACCTCTCTTCATTAAATCATGTCTGTTATTAATCTCTGTCTCTCTTCCACAGCATGTCTTTATCCTGTTTTCCTTCTCTCACCCCACCCGGTCGCAGCAGATGGCCCCGCCCCTCCCTGAGCCTGGTTCTGCCGGAGGTTTCTTCCTGTTAAAAGGGAGTTTTTCCTTCCCACTGTCGCCAAAGTGCTTGCTCAAAGGTGAAATCTGATTGTTGGGTTTTTCTCTGTATCTATTATTGTACAATCTACTGTACATACGTATACGTATAAAGCGCCTTGAGGCGACTCTTGTTGTAGTTTGGCGCTACATAAATAACATTGAATTGAGTTGAATTGGATTAAATTAGTGTCCACCCAGACATGGTTTGTTTTTGTTCCTACTGGCACTGTTTACTTTTGCCAGCATGTAATCTGAATAGATTACTTGCCACTAGGGCAGGGCAATTTGGCCAAAAGTATTTATTACGATATATATTTGAAAATTTGTGATAACGATACAACTGATGATATAATTGATGTGAGTAAATATACTTTATAACAACTTTATTAGTGCAAAAAAACCCCATCAATTTCTTTTCACTTAACCCTCTGGGGTCACTGGACATGCCGGTGCGTCAAAATCACATGACATGGGTCGAAAGTGCGGACTTCAAACTACATACCAGTTTTGAATTGTGGCGATGTATACACGCAATTTTTTTTCTGAACAAAACAGTGGTGTTTACAGTGGGAAGAACAGTACTGTTTTCTACAGACAGCGGTAGGAAATTCAATTCAATTCAATTCAATTTTATTTATATAGCGCCAAATCACAACAAAAGTCGCCTCAAGGTGCTTTATATTGTACAGTAGATAGCACAATAATAAATACAGAGAAAAACCCAACAATCACATGACCCCCTATGAGCAAGCACTTTGGCGACAGTGGGAAGGAAAAACTCCCTTTTAACAGGAAGAAACCTCCGGCAGAACCAGGCTCAGGGAGGGGCTGGGCCATCTGCTGCGAACGGTTGGGGTGAAAGAAGGAAAACAGGATGAAAGACATGCTGTGGAAGAGAGACAGAGAATAATAACAGATATGATTCGATGCAGAGAGTTCTATTAACACATAATGAGTGAGAAAGATGACTGGAAAGGAAAAACTCAATGCATCATGGGAATCCCCGGCAGCCTACATCTATTGCAGCATAACTAAGGGAGGATTCAGGGTCACCTGGTCCAGCCCTAACTATATGCTTTAGCAAAAAGGAAAGTTTTAAGCCTAATCTTGAAAGTAGAGATAGTGTCTGTCTCCCGAATCCAAACTGGAAGCTGGTTCCACAGAAGAGGGGCCTGAAAACTGAAGGCTCTGCCTCCCATTCTACTTTTAAATACTCTAGGAACAACAAGTAAGCCTGCAGTGCGAGAGCGAAGTGCTCTAATAGGGTGATATGGTACTACAAGGTCATTAAGATAAGATGGGGCCTGATTATTTATGACCTTGTATGTGAGGAGCAGGATTTTGAATTCAATTCTGGATTTAACAGGAAGCCAGTGAAGGGAAGCCAAAACAGGAGAAATATGCTCTCTCTTTCTAGTCCCTGTCAGTATTCTTGCTGCAGCATTTTGGATCAGCTGAAGGCTTTTCAGCGAGTTTTTAGGACATCCTGATAATAAAGAATTACAGTAGTCCAGCCTGGAAGTAATGAATGCATGAACTAGTTTTTCAGCG
Organism: Oreochromis aureus; assembly: GCF_013358895.1. NCBI lineage: Eukaryota > Metazoa > Chordata > Actinopteri > Cichliformes > Cichlidae > Oreochromis > Oreochromis aureus. Next base: position 67,312,666 of record NC_052944.1, read on the forward strand.
TCACTCTGAGACAGGATATTTCTAACTTTAGAGATGTTGCGCAAATGGAAGAAAGCAGTCTTACATATTTGTTTAATATGTGCGTTGAAGGACATGTCCTGGTCAAAAATGACTCCAAGGTTCCTCACAGCATTACTGGAGGCCAACGTAATGCCATCCAGAGTAAGAATCTGGTTAGATACCATATTTCTAAGATTTTCAGGGCCGAGTACAATAACCTCAGTTTTATCTGAATAAAGAAGCAGAAAGTTAGCGGCCATCCAGGTCTTTATGTCTTTAAGACATTCCTGCAGGTTAACTAATTGATGTGTATTATCTGGCTTCATGGATAGATAGAGCTGCGTGTCATCTGTATAGCAGTGAAAATCTATGCTATGTCTTCTAATGATGCTGCCTAGGGGAAGCATGTATAATGTAAACAGAATTGGTCCTAGCACCGAACCCTGTGGAACACCATAATTGACCTTAGTGTGTGAAGAGGACTCTCCATTTACTTGAACAAATTGGAGTCTATTAGATAGATATGATACAAACCACTGCAGTGCAGTACCTGTAATACCTACAGCATGTTCTAATCGCTCTAATAGGATATTATGGTCAACAGTATCGAACGCAGCACTGAGGTCTAGCAGGACAAGCACAGAGATGAGTCCACTGTCAGAGGCCATAAGAAGATCATTTGTAACCTTCACTAAAGCTGTTTCTGTGCTGTGATGAGCTCTGAAACCTGACTGAAACGCTTCAAATAAGCCATTCCTCTGCAGATGATCTGTTAGCTGTTTGACAACTACTCTTTCAAGGATTTTTGATATGAAAGGAAGGTTGGAGATTGGCCTATAATTAGCTAAGACAGCTGGGTCTAGAGATGGCTTTTTAAGTAAAGGTTTAACTACAGCCACCTTGAAGGCCTGTGGTACATAGCCGATTATTTAAGATAGGTTGATCATATTTAAGATTGAAGAATTAATTAATGGCAGGACTTCTTTGAGCAGTTTTGTAGGAATGGGGTCTAAAAGACACGTTGATGGTTTGGAGGAATTAATTATTGAAGTTAACTCAGAAAGATCAATTGGAGATAAAGAGTCTAACTTAACACCGATGGTACTAAAAGTAGCTGTAGATAATATTACATCTGTGGGATGATTATTGGTAATTTTTCTCTAATGATAAAAATTTTATTTGTGAAGAAGTTCATGAAGTCATTACTAGTTAATGTTAAAGGGAATGTTGGCTCAGTAGAGCTCTGACTTTTGTCAGCCTGGCTACAGTGCTGAAGAGAAACCTGGGGTTGTTCTTATTTTTTCAATCATTGACGAATAGTAAGATGTTCTGGCTTTATGGAGGGCTTTCTTATAAATCAGCAAACTATTTCTCCAGGCTAAATGATGATCCTCTAAATTTGTGACACGCCATTTCCTCTCCAGCTTACGAGTTATCTGCTTTAGGCTACGTGTTTGAGAATTATACCACGGAGTCAGGTACTTCAATTTGAGGCCTTAGTTTTCACAGGAGCTACAGTATCCAGAGTCGTGCGTAGTGAGGAGGTAAAATTATTAACAAGATAATCGACCTCTGTTGGAGTAGCGTTCAGATAGCTGCTCTGCTCTATGTTGGTACAGGGCATTGAAGATGATAACAGTGGGTGGATTATATTCTTAAACTTAGTTACAGCACTTTCAGAAAGACATCTACTTTGATAAAGTCTACTCTCCACTGCTGTGTAATCAATTATTGTAAATTTAAATGTTATCAGGAAATGATCAGACAGCAGAGGGTTTTCAGGAAACACTGTTAAATGTTCAGTTTCTGTGCCATATGGTAAAACAAGATCTAGAGTGTGATTAAAGTGGTGGGTGGGTTCTTTTACATTTTGAGAAAAGCCAATTGAGTCTAATAACAGATTAAATGCGATGTTGAGGCTGTCATTTTAGCATCTACATGGATGTTAAAATCACCCACAATAATTATTTTATCTGAGCTGAGCACTAAATCAGATAAAAAGTCTGAGAAATCAGAGAGAAACTCTGTGTAAGGCCCAGTTGGACGATAGATGATAACAAGTAAGACTGGTTTCTGAGTTTTACAGCTGGGTTGGACAAGGCTAAGCATCAGGCTTTCAAATGAATTAAAAGTCTGTCTTGGTCTTTCGTTAATTAATAGACTGGTGTGAAAAATTGCTGCCACACGCCCCCTCGGCCTGTGCTTCGAGATTTCTGGTAGTTAGAATGACTCGGGGTGTTGATTCATTTAAACTAACATACTCATCCTGCTGCAACCAGGTTTCTGTAAGGCAGAGTAAATCGATTTGTTGATCAATTATTAAGTCATGTACTAACAGAGACTTGGAGGAGAGAGACCTAGTATTTAATAATCCACATTTCACTATTTTACTCTTTGGTTCAGATGTGGATACTGTATTGTTCTTTCTTTGTTATTTTTTATGTTTAAGTTGTTTATTGCTGGTTTTTGGTTTGTTTTTGTCTTTTTGGGAGCTGACACAGTCTCAGTGGAGATGGGTTTTGGGGGTAGCAGGAGGAGAGAAGCTGCAGAGAGGCTTGTAAGACTGCAACTCTGCTTCCTGGTCCCAACTCTGGATAGTCATATTTTGGGGGGTTTAATAAATTGGTCCATATTTCTAGAAATGAGAGCTGCTCCATCCAAAGTGGAATGGATGCCGTCTCTCCTAACAAGACCAGGTTTCCTCCAGAAGATTTGCCAATTATCTATGAAGCCCACATCGTTTCTGGGACACCACTCAGACAGCCAGCAATTTAAGGAGAACATGCGGCTAAACATGTCACTCCTGGTCTGATTGGGAGGGGACCAGAGAAAACTACAGAGTCCGACATTGTTTTGGCAAAGTTACACACCGATTCAATATTGATTTTAGTGACCTCCGATTGGCATAACCGGGTGTCATTACTGCCGACGTGAATTATGATCTTACTGTATTTACGTTTACCCTTAGCCAGCAGTTTTAAATTTCCTTCAATGTCGCCTGCTCTGGCCCCTGGAAGACAATTGACTGTGGTTGCCGGTGTCTCTAGCTTCACATGTCTGAGAACAGAATCACCAATTACCAGAGTTTGACCCCGGCGGGTGTGTCGCCGAGTGGGGAAAAACGGTTGAACACACGAACAGGTTGGTGGTGTACCTGGGGCTTCTGTTTAAGACTATGCTTCCTCCTCACCGTCACCCAGCCGCCCTCTTTCCCCAGCTGCTTGGGGTCTGCCGGGGAACAGCTAGCGGGGCCTACGCTATCTTCGGCTGCACCAGCTACAGGGGCCTGGCTAGCTACGGGTGAATGAAGGGTGCGAAGCCGAGTCTACAGTTCAGTAATCCTGGCCTCCAGAGCTGCAAATATGCTACATTTGTTACAGGTATCATTACTGCTAAAGGAGGCCGAGGAGTAACTAAACATCTGACAAAATGAGCAGGAAAGTGCAGGAGGGACAGGTGAAGTAGCCATGGTGCTAACGAGTCGGCTACGAGCTAAGCTAAGCTAGCGAAACAGTAAAGAGACAGTGAGTGAATACTTTGGCTATAAATTAGGTAGTGAGTACACAGAAAGGGTGATTCAGATGAAGCACGTTAAGATTATACTATGAACAATGGATGTATCAAAGATTTAAATTAAATTGCTAAGCAGAAAGGCTACTCAGAAACACCATTGTGTTTGAGCAGGAACAGGAAGTGATACTCTACCACAAAGCGAGCGAACACCAAGTGACAGCGCCACCAAGAGTCAGGAAGACCAGTTCCCAAACCAGGTCAGAGATTTTCATTCATGGGAGTGAAAGATTTTCATTCACTTTGCGAGTGAAAAAAGACAAAGAAAAAGAAAAAAAACTTACATAGATAGAACTTACATACATATAACTTACAATACTTACATAGTCTGAAATCAGACTTAAATTACTCCCTCTGTTCATTCTCCTCACATCATATCTAGTGGTTGGCCTCAGATTCCACAGCGTACTGAGAGTCCGAGGTCAACTGACATAGTTTCACCTGCTAAATACACAGAAAATCTTGTTAAAAGCCACACAGTTTGCACACAATAATGTTCCCCTTTAAGCACTTTAACATACTTAAATTTAGCATAAGATATAAACACGTTATAACAATGTGTCATCATTAAATTATAAATTTCTTGTCCAACTCTGCACTTCTGAACAGACCTGACCACCTTATTTAATTGTCCTGTTACTTTACCATTATATATTTCACCAATTAATCCTCCTCAGTCTCTGCTATATTTCCTCTCTTGAAAGCCTCTCACACACAGCCACACACGAAGCTTCTTTCTCACCACTCATTTTAGCTAATTTGCATACTGAGTCATATCTCAGGACTCACCGTGACAAGAGAAAGGCATATTTAAATCTCACCACACTATTAAATTATTTTATTTTCTTCCTAGAGTAATCACTTGTTTTATTCAGTCGCCACAAGAGCACTTCCAATTCACTATTTTAAAACTACTTTAAGCTTTTAACACTAGAAGTCCCAGAGAAGAGCCATTTGGCTTTTCTACCTATAAAACCCACCGTCGAGCCAAATGGCTGGTAGGCTTTTAGCTAATATCCTTAATCACCTGTGAACAGCTGCTTTTGTTATGTAAATAAGGTGGGGCCATGCTGAACGACTTGGAGTGGTTAGTTTCCTGAGCCACAAGGAAACTTGTGTTTCAGTTTGCCTTCTTAGGGAGAAATCAACACACATGGGTGTATTTCCTTTGTTGCTGAGATTTATTGATAAAACAGTACAAAAAAACAAAAATAAAAAAACAACCATTTGTACACATATTTACAAATAACAATAAAAGTGAGTGAGTACATTTCAACATTTTCAGCAATCACTCACAATCCTGGCACTGCCATGGTATCTGTAGTCTGCATTTACCACATGTGTATCTGTAGCAGTGAACACATCGCACAGTGGCATGATTATTCTTGCATTTGTGTTTGACCTGACACGTGGCTCTTTTTCCAGGGCTAGGTGTGGAGGGTTGTGTCCGAAAACAACTGTTCTTTTCTTGCCTTCTTCCCAGCCATATGAGAGTTAGCCAACTCTCTTGCAAGCTCCACCAGGAAGTCCACCCGTCTTTCCTGCGTCCCGTTGCATGCTTGATACAGCACATGTGCATTCAGTGCTGCCATGTCAATCATGTTATAGAACACGGCAACTGGCCAGCGCCGTGTTCCTCTGCGAACCGTGTACTCCGCACCATCTGGTCAATCACATCCACGCCACACTTTGTGGTGTTGTAAAGGGTGACAGTGTTTGGCTTCCTTTTGGTGGTGTTATCAGTCTGAACCACGCTGTGCATGCTGCTAAGAATATAGACTGTCTTCTTCCGTTTGGCGCATACGCCGTCAGCGTGGCATGAGAGGTTGAAAACACCTAAGAAATAAGATAAATTGTTATTTCCATAGCACTTTTACACACAATGAAACACATAAACATAGAACCACAAAGACCTGCAGCCTACCTGAGTGGTGAATTCATTGCGATTTGTGTATCTAGCGGATTGAGGAATTTCCGGCGAATCTTGTTGACTGTGCGAGGATGGTGGTTTTCCGTCTAAGTTTTTTTGCATAAGTGAAAGCGATGTGAAGAAATTGTCCGTGGTAACAATTCTGCCCTTGTCTAGGAATGGTTCCATCAGCCTCATCACTACATTTTAAGACAGTCTCTCCCCACTGGGACGATTGGGGTCCTTGCCAAGATATGTGAGGACATTGCAAATGTACTTGGATTTTAGGTCGCAGCCACCCAAAACTTGATCCCAAACCTGTCAGGTTTACTTGCAATATACTGCAGGAAACAGCACCGAGTCTTTGATGGGAAGAGCTGTTCATCAACGGTGATATGTAGACCAGGGTTGTAGCACGTGATGCAGTTGGTGACAAATGATCCCCACACACTGGAAACTGCAGCGAACTTATCAGTCTTTCCTCGATCACTGCGGGTGGACCTGTCATCAAAGCGTAGGTGTTGCATGATGTCTTGGAAGCGGTTACGCGGCATAGTTCCAATGATCTGTGGGTTTCCCAGGTTTGCTGACCAGCAGTCACGTAGTGATGGAACCCTAGTAACCCCCCCGCAAGATCAAGATCTTTGATCAAGATCAAAGACTCGGTGCTGTTTCCTGCAGTATATTGCAAGTAAACCTGACAAGTTTGGGATCAAGTTTTGGGTGGCCTGCGACCTAAAATCCAAGTACATTTGCAATGTCCTCACATATCTTGGCAAGGACCCCAATCGTCCCAGTGGGGAGAGACTGTCTGAAAATGTAGTGATGAGGCTGATGGAACCATTCCTAGACAAGGGCAGAAATGTTACCACGGACAATTTCTTCACATCGCTTTCACTTGCGCAAAAACTTCTTAGACGGAAAACCACCATCCTCGGCACAGTCAGCAAGATTCGCCGGGAAATTCCTCAATCCGCTAGATACACAAATCGCAATGAATTCACCACTCAGGTAGGCTGCAGGTCTTTTGTGGTTCTATGTTTATGTGTTTCATTGTGTGTAAAAGTGCTATGGAAATAACAATTTATCTTATTTCTTAGGTGTTTTCAACCTCTGCTGCCACGCTGACGGCGTATGCAGCCAAACGGAAGAAGACAGTCTATATTCTTAGCAGCATGCACAGCGTGGTTCAGACTGATAACACCACCAAAAGGAAGCCAAACACTGTCACCTTTTACAACACCACAAAGTGTGGCGTGGATGTGATGGACCAGATGGTGCGGGAGTACACGGTCCTATAACATGATTGACATGGCAGCACTGAATGCACATGTGCTATATCAAGCATGCACCGGGACGCAGGAAAGACGGGTGGACTTCCTGGTGGAGTTTGCAAGAGAGTTGGCTAACTCTCATATGGCTGGGAAGAAGGCAAGAAAAGAACAGTTGCTTCGGACACAACCCTCCACACCTAGCCCTGCAAAAGAGCCACGTGTCAGGTCAAACACAAATGCAAGAACAATCATGCCACTGTGCGATGTGTTCACTGCTACAGATACACGTGGTAAATGCAGACTACAGATACCATGGCAGTGCCAGGATTGTGAGTGATTGAAATGTACTCACTCACTTTTATTATTATCTGTAAATATGTGTACAAATGGTTGTTTTTGTAGAAATATTTTTTGGGTTTTTGTACTGTTTTATCAATAAATCTTTTGGAGATTTATTTTCTTGGATGATTGAGAATGCATCAAGACGAACACAAAATGAAGTTCACACCTTTTAGCAGTTCCCCCTCCCCACACACAAACAAAGAGGCAGTTTGCAGTTAGAAATTCGCAATCATTCACACACCCCCACTCCCCTCCACAATTCTCAGGTAACGACCCAATTTACATATGAATTGATGCTAACAGACTAGCCAAGTTAGCTTCCACTTGGCTGACAGAGGGTTAGAAAAGCCTGGGACTTCTAGTGTTAATCACTTTTCATTTTCACCAATGTCACTCCCTTGTCATGGAACTTCCTAAGTCATTCCTCAACTTCAGGGTTTAAGTGTGCTAAATTCACACTATTTTAACACTGATAAACAGACTCACATGCTCAACATGCTGTCTAATCCTCATGAACTCTCTTGTATTTCTAAGGTTAATGCATTTCTGTTTGTGTGTGTGATTTTGTATATATTTCTTTTTGCAGTGTTTCAGACTCCTTCACAATTTTCCCACTTAAGCAGTCAGTTTTCTCTTCCCCAAGTTTGCAAACCCAAATTTTGATTTCCCACCTTAAATAACAGCATTCCTTGTCTTCAGCCAGTTCAACCAGAAACTTGGCCTGAACGTTTCCAGTGATGTTAACCTATAACTTTCTTCCGACTGCTGCATGTGGAAAATTGATCCAGGTCTGCTTTGCACCTAAAAATGACAAACTTAGACATTTTCATTATTATCATGAGTGCTTAAACGACCCACTTCTCTCTCTCCGGCCAGAAATACCAATTTATTTTATGTATTTACATTGATAGTGTAGGCGTGTTCTTCATTGCGTTTATGTGGTCATGTCAATCTCACTTCTGATTCTTTCCAAAAATAATTTCACATGTAACAATTTGTATATGTGTGTTTTCTATTCATTAATGTAATTGTTAGTTAATTTCTCTCTTTATTTTTACCTTTTTTGTTTCCCTCTTTGTTGTGATGTGGTGGACATTTCTAAACCTTCATGAGTTCGGCCTTCAATCCAATTTTCCCATATGCATTCACTATATGACGTCCAGGTTCACGTCTCTCACTGTTCTCATAGTTTCCTGTGGGGCCTCACAGATCAACACAGGCCCAACTCAGCTGTTTCTTCTTCTCTGTTACTTCTCTCTTGATCTTTTCAGTCTTTTCTTTTAGGTTAACTCCCAGCATGGCAAATATCACATCCAGTGCCTTCAAACAGTCATGTCACTTGTCAAGTTTCCAGCTTGCAATTCAAAACTCATGTTCCATCAGTGGTATTCATACATGCTGCTGCTTGACCCTTCAGTGTTATAGGTCAGTTGCACTGTCTTTTGCCTGCTGTTAATTCTTCAAGTCCACGATGTTCTGTCGGTCTTCATCAGGAGATTAACTGTCCTTTGAGCTTCTTCTCAGGGTCGGGACAAAGTGAGAGGTCACGCTGTAAAATTTTAGCCAAAACCTGGCCTGTTTTCCTCCCAATTCTGTTAATCTATCATTTTGCCGCTTTACTCAAGATTTCAGGTTGAGGGAAGTCCACCTGTATTAACACACTAAAGCATTTAATTAATTTCATTTTATCACTTTTTCTTAACACATTCCTTCCTAAGTCTCTCTCTGGTCTCACACTACACACATCAGCCAGTTTCCTTTTATGGGCATGCAAAGTTCCTGTCACACACACTACTTCCTCTCACACACACACAGCCACGCAGACTCATATTTTTCTGTTTCTCTCTTTCCTGTTTCTACAGACTAATCAAACTCTTGTTTTTTATATTTACAGTCTATAAACCCTCTGTACTTCTGCTAAGTCTTGATCTAAAAACAATACACCCTTATTTCACACACACACTTTTAAATATACTAAGCTCTCTGGTTTTGCAAGCATTCACATCACAATCTTCAGCGTGCTCAGCAGAGTTCTTTCAGACATCGGGACAATTAACAATTTTCCACACATATCACCATTCTTTCAGTTCAGTTTTGTAACATTCACACAATACTTTCATCAGCATATTACACACCTCCCTAAACTTCGTCGTCTCACACACACCGCCTTTTCTCTCAAAACAATGTGCACCTTTAAACATTCATCCAAATGACAATTTTACACTTCACTTATACATTCACACATTTATATACATAACAAAAGACTGCCACTGAGTGCCAAGATAAATTATTTCCATTACCATATTATCTCTTCAAAACCGATATTATTCACCATTTCCATATCACAATTTCCAAACCTCAGTACCGGTACACTTAACTTTTTCCTTGATTAATTTAAAAGCCTCTAAGCCCAGGTCCAACCTTGCTGGTCAATCAACCCGCTTTGGGAATGCCCTCACCTATAGCGGTCAAATTTCTAGGCCCTATGATAATTTAAAAGTGATCCCCCGTGAGTTGACCGGAAACCCCACTCCTGAGCACTTTCGAATCCCGTCTGCGCCATTAAGCTTTACTTAAGGTTTACCTGTCAATCACGTTCGAACGGGACCACCCAGGTCCAACCCTGTCGGTCAAACGGTGCAAGAAAAGTGGTACTTGACCACTGATTATTAACGACTGTCCCTATCTGTCGCGGGTATCACCCGGATGACCCTGTCGTCGCAGGAAATTGCAGCGCGTCCGCCGCAAGATGGAGCCATCACACTCAGAACATTTTGCACCCATAGGAAGTCCAACTTCCCATCCTAAAATTTATTTAAATATATTTAAAAGCACCACTGTGGGGATTCCACCGCTGAATTATCTGGTGCCTGAGTCCAACTCTACCACTTATCAATACAGGGATAGATCCCTTAACCAAATATTTTAACCTAATATCTCTTTTCTTGGCTGACGTAACATACACACACATAACACACCAACTTCAAACAACAATTAAAAATCCACCCCAGTATTAACAACAATGAGCTTTCATCCAATATCCCCAAACTTCACTTTTCTTTATTTCTAATTACCCAAAATGATCCTGGACATGTCACCTGAAATCTACTTAATAGATTTTACAATTACGTTTAATTTCCACTACTGAGCCAGTTTAATGGTAACAATCATCAATTCGGTGGACAACTAATTTAGAATTCATCCAATGTGCACAATTTTCAACAGGCTTGTGCGCTTACCTTTACTCTTTTAGACCGGTCTGTTGTCCACCTCATATCAGATCGTACCTCAAGGTCCAAATTAGTCCCCTCAGCTGCACAAGAATCCGGGTCACTGGCACCAAGTATTAAATCCCAGTTCTTTTGTATTCTTTACGGCCAAAAAAGGACATGGCTCAAAAGTGGTCTTATTACTTTAAAATGATCTTTAATTTTACATATCCGGATATGGAGACCTGGACACAACACACACAACCCCAGGTCTGAAACACAAACGGAAGCCTAGTTACTTATATACTCGCTCTCTACGTCACATCACACTTTAAGTTTCGATCAAACAGTCTAGTTGGTTTCACTTTCTGGTCCTATGCTCTGCAAAAGTATGCAGTTTCCTGTCAGCCTGCAACCTAGTTTTACACTGAAATCTGGGCCTCTCATAAAACACACTAATGTTAAGGCTGCCGACCTATTGCACGCAATGGCGGCGCCATCTTACCCTCCGACCATACATACATTACACAAAAACATCACATGGGGAAGACAGGTCAGAGAGGTATAACAATGGAAAATGCACCACACGAGGAAAGATAAGGAGAAAAAATACCCCCCAGACTGAGCTTCAATAGAGAGATCAGTTTGAGAACAGAAAAAAAACCCACCTCTGCACATAGCACATGACAAAACTCTTAATACACCAAAGTAAAACATGACAAGCAACAGGGGTGGGTAAAGGGTGAGAGACAGCCGATGTAGACAGTACATCCGGGCCTGCAGCCTATGCACTGGTCTCCTTGATCCACCGTCAGCATCGGAAGGGAATAAGCGTCGGAGGCGTTTGGAGGGGGGAGGGGGGAGGGGGGTTGAGTGTATGTCTGCATGTGTATATGTCTGTGTGTGTGTGTGTGTGTGTGTGTGTGTGTGTGTGTGTCCAGAGTTCAGCAGAGACAGTGTCCTTCACCATGCCAGGCTAAGTAAACAGTCTTCCAGCCAACCCAGGTGGCCTTGCATAGAATGGGAAGAACAGTCTAAAAACAGTCCATTATCAGGGTGTTGTTGTTCAGCTCCAACCTAGAGACTGCAGCTGGCACCAAAGGGGTATCCGCATGAAGTTATGGTGGTTTTTACTTTAGTGCGAACAACTCATATGAATTTCAAAGCTGTTCTAACAGTCCGACACTGGTCTCTCAATCTCCCGTTGGAGAGCCGCGAGCCTCTCCATGATGTCATCAGACTTACGCTCCGTGGTGTTGTCATTCTTGTGCTCAGAGAGCCGATTTCTGAGAACTCACGACCACAGTGCGCTTCTCCAAGATGTGATCCAATTTGCGCTCAAAGATGTTATTTCGAGTGAGCCCCTCTAACATGTAATCCAGTTTTCACTCATAGGTCTTATTCTGAGTATTCAACGCAGCCGTAAGCTTCTCCAAGATCTTATCCGTGCTGCACTCAATGAGCCCATTTTGAGAAACTCACACCTTGTCCCATCGTTTCAATCCCAGCGGGCAGCCTTGTGGGGGTTTGAACAGCCGGTTCCGCTTCCTTAATTCTTCGATAAGCCAGGGCCAAGCCAGCTCCAATCAGCAAGAACCCTGTTATCATGGTTCCGAATAGGTATCTCCAAAAGTTGATTCTGTTCATCTGGACGTAGCGTTTTGTGGGAGAAAAGTTTCGTCACTCATCCAAGTGACTTCTTCAATCTCAGCTGACTGCAGGTTTCCCCAAATCTTATAAACAGTACATTTGCATAATGACTGAAACCAGTCCACTGAGGGAAGAATGGGCTGGGAGGTCAGTTCCTTAATCATAATTATGCAAATTCTCATGACCATTGATCAACAACCACTGACCAAAACCCACTGATCAAAGACCACTGATCAATGGCCATGAGTACCATTCACAGAGAGTTGGGGAATGGCTGCAATCACAGCATTGTAAGATGGTGAAAGATGCACCCTTAGGCCCCTTCCTCGATTCAGAGATGGTCTTTCCCTTTTCACGTAAATGGATCGGCTGGAGCTTTCTTTAGGTGCCTTCCCAGCTTTGACAAAAGTCCAGCTGGGATAACCACATTTACTCAGGGCCTTCTTGATGTGCTGTTCTTCTGCCTCCCTGGCCGCTGTGTCAGTGGGGATGGTGTTCGCTCTGTGTTGTAGCGTCCTGATGACACCCAGTTTGTGCTCCAGTGGATGATGAGAGTCAAACCTTAGGTACTGATCCGTATGTGTAGGTTTATGGTAAACGTCAGCTTTTAGATGTCCCCCATTACTGATGGAAATCTCACAGTCTAAGAAGGCTAACCTGCCACTTTTCATATCCTCCCTGGTGAATTTGATGTGTCGGTCCACCGAGTTAATGTGATCCGTGAATTGTGGTACATCCTGAGATTTGATTTTCAGACTTTACTCAGCTCATTCTTCTTGCTTCCTAGTGGTGTGCGGCTCGATATTGAAATATTGATTCTTCCGATACCAGTAATTTATGTTCTAGAATCGATTCTCATATTAAAATATCTATATTTTACTACTCTGGGGTAAATTTGTAGTTTGTCCCATTAAAAGGAACACAGTGGAAAGAAACTATATCATTCGGATCGTCTAAATTGGAAGGAACTACTTCCTCTTGCGCCTTTCATAGTCATATGTGAAACACGGCTGTATAAATGTGTCGTAGCCACTGGCGTGCGCACTCACAACAATGGCTGAGCGTAAACGGGGTCATTTGTGCACGTATTTTACCTCCACAAACAGCTAAGACGTGGTTTGCATTACATATGGCAAGACAGTGAGGTGTTGTGGCAACATCACTGACCTCGTCAAACACCTCAGCGTAAATCATATCACAGAATATGATGAGCTTATGTTGAGGCAAACTGAAGAGGAGGAGAGGGACAGGTGCTGCTAGGGCAAGACAGACAACTCTCGCGGAGTCCTTTAATGCTGCAGGCAGGCAACGTGCTCAAATAGCACACAACTTCAGGTTTTTTGTTTCTATATGATTATTCTGCATTATTAAGCAATAAGAACAAGTAGTCTGATGTCCTGTAATCATTATGAAGCTATATTATTATATTATTATTACAATTACATAATGTAATTATATATTGTATTATGAAATGCAATGAAACATTAAGTTTTTGTACAAAGTATCGGTATCGGATCAGTATCGTCGATGCCACCCTGAATTTTACTTGGTATCGGATGGGAACTGAAATCAGTGGTATCGCATATCACTATTGCTTCCTCCACTTCTGTACCATTGATTCATTAATCCTGAATTCTCTCACAGCTCCTCTATTCGCATGTTCTACTGCGCGACTGATAGCCTTGAGTTTAAAATCCGCTTCATACACGCCTCTTAACAGGTGCCTTTTGGGGTCCTTATACACCATGTCTGGTGATATTATGTTGAAGCACAGTATGCATTACTCTGCGAGACTCCTGACTACGGTAGCCATAATGTTCCGACAATCCATCAAGCGGTGCGGCTTCGTAGCTTCCCAAAGTCGTACTAAAACATTTTTTGACAGATTTTGAGTACCACATAAAACCTATTTGAGGTCAGTAAGCACAACCAGAATACATAAGGTGCACTGTCGATTTTTGAGAAAATTAAAGGCTTTTAAGAGCACCTTAAAGTTCGAAAAATATGGTAATAACGATGGCCCGCTTGCATGTTCTACAAAAAAAATGTGCTTTGGTGGGTATCTGATGGACAAAAACCAAACCAGTTCCACATCATGAAAGTTGCAGCATTTTTACAAACCAGTTCCTCTTAATCTGTTTCATTCAACGATCCGCTTTTGCCCTTTTCATTCTCCGTTGCCACCATGCTTTTTCCGCCATGTGCGTATGAAAACAAAGGCACTGCACATGCACATTTTAGCCATATTCTATTGTGATATTTAATTTTTGCCTAACATTATACCGGTATACCGTGAACGGTATGATATGGCCCAGACCTACTTGCCACCAACACCAAAGTGTGTATTACAAGGTTCTTCATATGCATATAATCTATGAGACCAGGTTACCAGACTTTGATTCTTGGTCCTACCAGGTGACACTGGTTCACCCCAGTGAGGCAGTCACAGAACTTCGCAGACTGAACACAGAACAGCCCGACAGGATGTGCTTCGTGAGCCAGTTCCGCTCAGGCTCAGTTACTGAAACTACCAAATGTCACGTATGTTTGCGTCCAACCCAGCAGCCTGTGTGCAACTACACTGACCTCCAAACAGGTGAGCCGTGGTTCTGCTACAAGCCAAAGAATCTGAGTTGTGATGCCAGGATCCTCCACTTAAGGGCTGGATATCAGCAAATCACAGCAATGGACCAGCTCTTTCAGAGGTGAGAATTACTTCTGGATCCTTGGTGAAACATTTTTTTTTATTAAAGTCCATCTGGATGTAGCGTTTTCAGTGGGAGAAACGTCTCGTCACTCATCCAAGTGACTTCTTCAGTCTCAGCTGATTGCAGGTTTCCCCAATCTTATAAATAGTACATTTGCATAATGACTGAAACCAGCCCACTGATCAATGGCCATGAGTACCATTCACAGTAATTATGATTAAAGAACTGACCTCCCAGTCCATTGTTCCTTCAGTGGGCTGGTTTCAGTCATCATGCAAATGTACTCGTCTTGATGCATTCTCAATCATCCAGGAAAGTAAATCTCCAGAAGTTGAATCTGTTCATCTGGACGTAGCGTTTTGTGGGAGAAACGTTTCGTCACTCATCCAAGTGACTTCTTCAGTCTCAGCTGACTGCAGGTTTCCCCAAATCTTATAAACAGTACAATTCATTATGGAGATTTACTTACCTGGATGATTGAACATGTGTCAAGACGACTCTCGAATGATGATTATCACTCATCAACCTGTCTTTCCAGAAACGTAAAAATCCAACCTCATATTTTACAAGGTTTACTGTTGATTTGTATTAATGGTGAATAACTTACTGTTCACTATATCTTTCTTTAATGTTTAGTAGTGTTCAATCCAATCTGATTTGTTGCCTGCTGTGTTACATAAAATTGTGTGTGCTTGCTTCAGAGGTGTCAATATGAAAGTCTCCATTCCAGCTTCAGGACCTGCCGGTGTCACTGTTTTGCCCAAGAAGAAAGGTAAAGTCACTTTTGACAACAATCATTTATATCTAAATTGAAAGAGGATGTGCTGCAGATTGTGAGCAGTTGACAGCTATAAAAATTAAACGGCTCTATTACATTTACTACCTTGTTCCAGACAGTAGATACCTGTGGAAAGATGTGTCAAGGCTACTGTAAGCTAAGTGGTGGTAGCATAGAATATTTGGGTGGCAGTGTAACATGTGGACTTCTGTTTAGATAGTCCATAACATGTGGATACAATTAATGGCTGCTATTCCCCAAAATAAAGAGGTCTATTATAACAATAAATGGTATGATTACAAAGTTGTAATAAGTGGACAGTAAAAGATGAAAATCTTTCCTAATTAAAATTAGACTAATCTCCCCTTGAATGTTGTCTTCTCACCATCAACAGTATTATTGACATTAGGGGCAAAGGAATCCACAAGCTCAGAAATACAGAACAGACACCAAAACACTAGTAACCATGAACAATAGAAGAAAAAAGACTAATAAACAATAATGCAAATTAAAAAAAAAAACTGTGCCCAGGCCCAGGACCGTAACATTTTCTCTGTACACACATTCAAGTCTGTGACAAAATTGCAAAGCGCACAATGCATGTGATGAGACTTCCATTTGTAATGTGTAAAACTTTATTTGGAGTCAGTTACATGTGCACCAGTCTTCAAATCACTAGTACACTACATTTGGACTGACTTGTAGGTGACTAAAAACATTTTCAAACAATCTGACCATCTTAGTGTGTCTAGAAAACCACACTGACCAGACTTGTTACAAAATTAAATTAGAACAAACATTTTAAGAGACATCTGTGCACTTATAAGCTTAAACAAACATACAATTCTTTCTTTTCTTGTTTGTCCTCTTCTCAGATAATTCAGAGGAGAGCAGCAATAGTGTTGGACCTGGACCCTCTGGCTATTACTACCAGGGTGTGTGGAGAGCACTAGATGACACCACAGTTCATCAATTCAACACTCCATCAGCCATCACTCAGTGTCTGAAGGGAAAGGTGGTTCACTTGTATGGAGACTCCACCATCAGGCAGTGGTTTGAATACTTTATTGCAACAGTACGAGGTATCTGACCCACAAACCTTTTTGACACCAATTTAATTTTTTTCTACTCTGCAGCTTAACGTATTCCCTCTCTAATACTTTCAGATCTCAAGGAGTTTAACTTGCATAGTGAGAAGAAAGTTGGACCTTTTATGGCTCTGAACTATGAAAACAACATCATGGTGACTTACCGTGTGCACGGGCCTCCTCTCCATTTTACCAAAGTGCCAACCAGCGAGTTGCGTTATATTGCCAACGAGTTAGACAATGTGATTGGAGGTAGAAACACCGTTGTAGTTATTGGCATCTGGGCACACTTCTGCACTTTCCCCACTGAGATCTACATCCGACGGTTGCAGAGCATTCGGAGGGCAGTGGTCTTGCTTCTGTCCAGGGCTCCAGATACACTGGTTGTTATTCGGACTGGAAACCCCAAAGCTTTGAAACTTCATGAAGTACTAACTAACAGCGACTGGTACTCACTGCAGAGAGACAAAGTGCTCAGAGCCATGTTTAAAGGACTGAATGTCAATCTGGTGGATGCCTGGGAGATGGTCTTAGCCCATCACCTGCCACATCAGCTCCACCCACAATTCCCCATTATTAAGAACATGATTAACGTTCTCTTGTCCTACATATGCCCTCAAAAGGATGGCTAGATTATTAACAGGCCAGCCACAGATGAGACTGACTACATTCTTTTTTTTAGTACTAATTCTTGGTGGCAAAAACAGCAATCATGTTTTTTCATCATTAACATGATGGAGTGCAGCTATAGAAAGGGTGGGGTGGGTATATACTCTGCATCATTGGGTTATCAAGCAGTATTCCATGATGTACCGAAACTCCATGTCCATGCCAACTCTCACACGTACAAACATACATTTATTTTTAAATTCACTAAACAAAAATAATTATTAATTGTTAACCCTTTAAAGCCGGTCGGAGCGGGCACGCTCCGTTTTGCGTAACTATTTTTAAATCTCGGTAGCACTGTAACCATGTAAGCTAGCGCAATAATTTTTTTTGCATATGAAACCGGAGGAGTTGTACTTACATCTTATGCCATCAACTTGTCATGGTTTCCTTCCACACATGGCTTTGCAAAAATTGCATAAAAAGCACTTGCAGCAACAAAAACATATTCCAGAAACACGCTTTACCGATCCAATCAGCTGTTCGTAACACTTCCTACGTCCATCAGTGCGAACTATCGCATGTCTGCCATGATCTGCCCGAAACCGGAAGTGACATCATTTTGTGGAAATGTAGGGTTTTGTTGGGGGTTACCATCGGGCCTTATAAGCTTATACTGTTGTTTTTAAAAGTTATGTTTGACTTTATGACTTTCTATGTCGTTTCTGGGATGCTTAGGACTCAAATTCCACTGCTGGAAATAGTTTATTTATATGTATCCTGTCTTTTGGCAAATTTGCATTATAATATTTATTTTTGTTTTTCCTGCAGTATATAAAAATTGGTGTATTTCAAAAATAAAACTATGAAGACACTCAAAATAAATTTCCTGTGGTGGGAAACTATTTTGTGCAACTTTTTTGTATTTGCAGTTTTGAGGGATAAGCCTCTTAAATTTCTCTAAGTAGAAATATATGTAAAAAAAAAAAAAAAAAAAAAAAAAAAAGATTTTCAATTTTTTTGTAGTTTATTGCACTTCTTTGCAATTTATGTAGTTACTATGGACTTAATGCATACATATTATTAAAATTTGGACTATAACAGTTGTATTGATGTATAGCAACTTGAAATGCTCCCAGAAATGGCACTACAGCATGTAAAACTATAAAGTAAGCTCTGGCGGACTTGGTTCTATGGTAGGTCTTAAAGGGTTAATTTACATGAATGAAAGGTTAAACTTAGTTTTACTCTGCCACTTACTAATGATTCTTTTGTTCGTTGAGTCCAATGACAAGCAGCAGGGAATATATTTGGGGGAGGGGTGTATTTGCAGCGCTCAGTAACTGTTAAAAATATTTTGGGAGCCTTTGCTTTTTAATGGTCAAAACTGAAGGATCTAAGCAAAAGAGTCAGATGAAGTACTCAATAGCCCCTAAATACAAAAATCACTGTGACTAGGTAAAACAGCTAGCATACACAGCATGTGCCTCGGGATTGCTTTTTAGTTAGTGCAGAATTTTTCTTCAAGAAACCAGTACAATATTCAAAAATATTTTCAGTTTAATTTAACTGTTGTAATTTGTTGGTTTGTTTGTTATTTAGTTGATCTTCTGGTTTATGGGGATAATTATGGGCAGAAATCTGTGCCATCAGAAACTGAATTTGAATAAGTTAAATTTGAATTTGAATTACTCGGATTGAATCTGAATTGTAACTTGAATGAAAGCTTTTGAAAACTGAATTTGAATTAGTCTAATTTGAAATTGAATTTATGGTTTGAAAATGAATTGATTTGCTTTGAAACTGCATTTTATCTTTTAAAAATGCAGCTCTCGAATAATTTCAGATTCACTTCTCACCATTCAGTTTCAGTTCTACAATTCAATTTCAGTTCCAAAATTCAGTTTTTTGGGACTTACATCCGGTTCCGGTTCAAGCGCAGATTAATAGAACTACAGACTGATAGCGTTACTGACGGGAATCTACAGCGTCTTGAGCTGAATTAAGACTTCAGAAGTCATTCCTCATGTCGAATGACCAGCGGATAAACTCTCAGGTTGGTAATAAATGTATTACATGTATAAGAACAAGCGTCATGTTAACAATTGATAGCCGTACAGTAACCTTCATGCTTATTGTAGCTGCTAGCTAAAAACGCTAATTTAGCCTAGTTTGCCCTGAATTCAGCTTTGACAAACAAATATGATCGACTGTTTCTAGTAGAATTCCAAAGTTGTCATCTTGTACCTGTCAGAGCCCTGTATGCTTGCAGAGACCCCTACAGTAAGGAAACATGCAAAACGCTGTCCAAACCTTTGTATTTGAGCTTTATTTATGTCTTACACAGCATCCCAACTCTTTAGCTAACTTAATAACTTTAGCTAAAGTGAATAGTTAGTCTGTATATGTTGTATATATAATATGAATGCTGCAAAAAATTGTTAATGTGGTGATTTAACGCACAAAGCGGTAAAATAAAGATTTTAATTACAGTTAATCATTTTATCACTGAGCGCGCTCTCAGTGCTGCTGTGAAGGTGGCGGTGTTCTGACAAACTATCCTACTTTGGCAAAACGTCCTACCGTAAGTAGTTTATGCACATTTCTGCTGTCACAGAGTAATTCCAGCACCAATTTAAGTAGGTATGAGGGTAGGTATGAGGGCCAGGTAGGATGGATTCCCAGAACAGCGGCAGCACATCAGCGCTCTGAAACCATTTAAACATAAAAGCTGACTGTCCCACCGCCAAACGTGGAAATCACTCGTTTGCAGAACAAAGTCAGATGAATGTGACTGATTGAACACATATTCTTGGTGTGTTTTGCGTTCTTGTAACTGCGACAGCAGTAGAGTAGGGGCGTTTCTACACCTAAAGCTCGTTTACTCTGATCCCAATCCGAGTTTCTAAACTGATGGTTTGGTTTGTATTCACACAGAAAAATCAAAGTGAACTCCAAACAAAATGCGTCACTACAAACAACGTGAAAATGTCTGCAAAAGGTTCCATCAGAAAAACATTTAAATGCGATTAGATTAAAACAAACTGTCAACTTACCATCGGAACCTGAGGCGAGAGTCACGGAGAGTATGATCCACGGCACAAATCCTGCGCGGAAGATGTTACACATGTTCTTGGTGACATTTCTATAAATACCAAACAAAGTTTCCAAAGTCGATTCCAAATACAACTCCATGTTTCAGCTTCTGTTTTACGGTGTACCAGTGGATCAATATCAGTCTGCGTATTGATACTGAAACTTTAGACCTGTAAGTTCCTGCTCTGAACTTGATTTGAATGTTCGAAACTGAATTTTTAACGTCACTGATTTGAGCTAAAGGTGTATTTTGTTATCAAAAGAGGACACAGGAGGAGACGAATACAATACGAAGAAACTCCAGTGTAAAAAATACCTGATATAGGAACTATTTATCCTTCTGCTGAGACGCCTGTGCGATGGCCGAGGCTGTTTCTTTTCTTGGAGATACTTTCTCCTGCCTTACAGAAAATCATATGTATATATATATATATATATATATATATATATATATACACACATATATATATATATATATATATATATACACACACAACAATGTTATGAAGGCATGGATCCATCCTTTCCTTTATCAGCAGGTCAGGCTGCTGATGGTGGTGATGTAGGGGTGTGGGCCATAATTTCTTGACACACTTTGTACCCTTCCTTGAACATTAAAATTAGTTCACTGCACTCAAATCGTTTCAACAGTCAGCAGATTTCAATCCAACAGATCACCTTTGGGATGTAGTTGAATGAGAGTGTGGCAGCACGAGGTGGAAATAAAGTAATTACTCTTCACAGTTTTAAAAAGACAACGCCACCCTGGGAATTTCACCCAGAGAATACTGGAGGTAACACTAATCACTACGAAGGCAGTTAGGTTTGTTATACTCAATACAGAGACGAGGTTCAATGATAAAATAAATTGACAATTTATTAATTAAAACAACATTTAAAAGCACAGTGATAAATATCAATGTAAAAGTATGCAAAAAAAGGTATTCAGAGCTGAGGCTTACCAGTGGAGGGCAGGGATGCCACACACAAACTCAAAAAAAGAAAATACACCAAGACACAAGTGCAGCACACTCACACTAATAAATTAAACAAGGCAGGTGTGTACACTCAGAGGATCCCACCACCAAGGCACCCTAGTCTCCTCCACGTCAGCACTCCGCATCTGAATAAAAGAAACAAAGGAAATTTTAATATATTACAACAAAACTAATATATAGCGCTGGGGATAACCCAACTGCAAGACCACACTGGTGATCTGCAGCTAGAAAAGGGCCTCCCACCAGTGGCGTAACAAAAATCCAAACTACAAATCAAACAGTAAAACATACAATCTGGGTAAAACTCTAAAATATGGAGCAAACGGAATCGCCGTAGTGCTCCGACTTGCCGCCTGCACGGCTATAAGTTAATTATCCAGTCAGTTAATCAATATGCGCCGGCCGACCAGCGTGGCATGCATATGGCCGTTGTCCACGCCGACGTCCACTTTAAAGGCTGGCAGCAGCAAAGAAACTTCGCAGCGGAACAGACAGTAAAAGTAAAGTAAAACAAAGCAAAGGATCACAGCAAAGCAAAGCAAAGCAAAGCAAAGCAGCAGCACTTCAGTTCACGTAGCTTGGCGCAAAACTCAGGCCCACACTTCCTGCAAAGCATAATAAATAATTACTATAAAAGAACAACAGAAGGCAGAGAGCGTGACAGAAGTTGATTACGTACCAAGTAAGCCGTGTCATAAAACGTAAGCAGAATGGCTCAGAGGAGGCTTCTACAGCTACGACCTACAAACAATAGCTGTTTACCATCAAGCAAAGTAATATATACACTACAATGAGTAAACACCTACCAGCTGCGATGGAGGCTTCAGAAAAGTAACCCGCAACTAATCTCAGCAACACCAACAGGAAGTCAGGTGACCAAAAAGGAGGTCACAGGCAAGCGATCCAGGGACACTCAAATGGCCACTATTTATACTAGCGCCCCCTAATGCGCCAGGCTGAAAGTGGGTTGGACCGAGGGATACCATTCATCCTGCCACAATCTACCCCTCCTTTTTGCATCGTCGCCCCGACGATGGATTACAAAGACACCCAAGTTAATCCCAAGGCCTAAAAAATGCAGAGACAGCATGTACCCTAAGCTCAAAAATAGAGTTTGCAGCCCCTTGTGCCACCTCCCCGTTGGTCTTGGGAGATGATGGATGTTTGAATGCTGGCCAGCCGTGGACCGGTGGTTCTTCACAAAACCAGATTTCTTGTATCAGAACTTGTAGAGGGAGCAGGAAGAGAGCTAGATGGAACTGGTGCTGCACTCGGAGTAACTGTACAAGTGGCTGGAACATCGGAAGTTCGATCTTCTGGTGGGAGCAACAACTCAGAGCTACTTGGAATCACTGCCACTGGGCTGTAAGATGGTGAAACATTTACTTGAGGAGCTCCTATGCTCAGGAATAACAGGTCACTGTCACTTGATGAGTCATGTTCTGGCTCTGCGGATGATATTTCTGGTCCATGTGGGCTACCGCACGGAGCAGGCCCTTCTGATGGTGTAGGTGCCATTACCACAGCCTTCAGCAAGGTACGATGAACATGCTTCACACTGCTAGGATCATCTGCAGGTGCAATGGTATATACTGCCCCACCTCCTTTAGGTGCCTTCAGGATTCTATATACCGCTGGTTTCCATCGATCTTGGATTTTACATCTCCCTCTTCCACTCAAATCGCGCAGGAACACCAACTGCCCGTCGTTCAATGGCGCCTCTTTCACATTTTTATCATGGTGCCTCTTTCTGCGGTCGGCAGCCAGTTGCAGTCGTTCCTTGGCTCCTTCATGTACAACCTGTAGCCGGGCTTTATGCTCCTGAATCCACTCGTGCACATCTCCACTGATGGGGTCCGGTACTCTGCCCAACAGAAAGTCCACTGGCAACCTGGGTTCTTGCCCAAACATCAGTAAGAATGGAGTTTCCCCAGTAGCCTGATGGGGAGTGGTATTATAACAGTAGAGTAACTGGGGCAAACATACATTCCAGTCTCTTTTTCTGGATACTGGCAGGGTCCGCAACAAATTGTGCAAAGTCCTATTAAAACGTTCGCACTGACCATTTCCAGCCAGATGATAAGGAGTAGTATGGGACTTCTCAATACCATAAAACTTGCAGAGCTGCTGGATCAGGGAGCTTTCAAAGTTACGACCCTGATCGGAATGAATACGGGCAGGTACACCAAACTTGAAAACCACTCAGTCACGAGAACCTGGGCCACTGTAGCAGCACATTGGTCACGAGTGGGGACAGCCAATGTATACTTGCTGAAAACATCAGTCATTACCAAGACGTTCTCCAGCCCATTCCGGTGGGTTCAAGCAGGGTGTAATCAATGGCCAAGATTTCATTTGGTCGAGAAGCCAACAAATGTCCCATGAAACTTTGAGCTGCTGGTTGGGTGTCTTTTGCAACTTGGCAACGTTCACATCTCTGACACCAGCGAGCTACCTCAGCAGACATACCTGGCCAGTAGCACCGTGAGCGAAGAAGTGCTAGGGTCCTTTCCACACCTTGATGGCCGTGCTCCTGATGAACATGAGTCAGCACCTGCTCAATTAGTGCACTCGGCAGCAAAAGCTGAAGTACCACCTCAGCACCGTCAGGGCGATGAACCTGACGATACAGAACTCCATCCCTTTCAATCAGACGATCCCATTGTCGTAGCAGCACCAGAGCAGGTGGGGCAAGCTGCTGCCGCTCCTCAAAGCTGGGTCGCTGCTTCCGTCTCCAGAACACCAAGATCTCTTTTATCACTGGGTCGACCTGTTGGAGGGTATGAAGATCAGGAGTAGTGAGATGGGGCAAAACTGTAATGGCAGCTTGTGATACCTCAGCTGGTCCCAGCCGCAAGGCTTGTTGAAGAGGTTCGGGCAAGGCTGTACCAGGAACCATGGCTTTAATTTCCTGAGGATCGGGTGGATGCTGGCGAGATAAAGCGTCTGCATTCTTATTACTCCTTCCTGACCTGTACTTTAAGTCGAAGTCAAACGAAGCGAGCTGAGCTGCCCAGCGCTGTTCAGTAGCCCCAAGTTTAGCAGAAGACAAGTGACTAAGAGGATTGTTGTCGGTGTAAACAATACACTTGTGGCCCAACAAGTACTCTCTAAACTTCTCAGTCATGGCCCACTTAAGTGCCAAAACTCCAGCTTCATTGAGCTATAATTTAGCATATTGCGCTCAGTAGGCCTCAAACCCCGACTGGCATAGGCTATTGGCCTCACCTTACCTCCCTGCTCCTGGGAGAGCACTGCCCCTAGGCCGCCATGGCTGGCATCCACTTCTAAAATAAAAGGCAAAGAGAAATCTGCATAAGCAAGCACTGGTGCTGTTGTCAGTTTAGTCTTTAATGCCTCAAAACTTTGAGCACACTCTGAAGTCCAGTTCTCCGCTACACCATGCTCTGACCTCTTCTTTGATTTTCTGCCTCCCACTCTGCCACCAGTCTATGCAGAGGTGCCGCCAACTTAGCAAAACCCTCTACTGAAACGGCGATAATAGCTGGCAAACCCAAGAAAGGAGCGTAGTTCAAACAGTCTTAGGAGGCTGCCAGTTAGCCACCACTTCCACCTTGCTAGGGTCGGTGGAGACGCCTGATCGGAGATGACGTGGCCCAAGTAGCGAACCTCCCGCTGGAAAAAGGCACATTTGGCAAGCTTTGCTTTCAAGCCCTCCTGCTGAAGCCGACCCAGCACCACATCCAGCCGCTCAAGATGTTGCTGTACTGTTGATGAGAAGATTACAATGTCATCAAGATAGAGAAGCAGAGACTGGCACTGTTGATCACCGAAAAGGCGTTGCATTAGTCTCTGGAAGGTGCTAGGGGCATTACAGAGCCCAAATGGCATTCGGTTCCACTCAAATAAGCCGAAAGGAGTACAGAAGGCAGTCTTGGGCTTATCCTCTTCCGTAACTGGGACCTGATTGTAGCCACTTGCTAAATCCATGGTGGAAAACCAACGGGCACCAGTCAGCGCATCTAGGGATTCTTCAATGCGCGGCAGGGGGAATGCATCTTTCCTTGTCTTGTTGTTCAATTGCCGATAATCAACACACATGCGGGGGCTGCCATCCTTTTTCTTAACGAGCACGATGGGAGAAGCATAGGGGCTGCTACTCTCTCTAATCACCTTGGCCCCTAGTAACTGATTAATATGCTCTTTCACAACCTCATACTCTGAAGGGGGGATGCGCCTATAACGCTGCCGCACGGGGATATCATCTAAGAGCGGAATGTCATGGGAGATCAAGTTAGTGCAACCCAAATCAGTGTCATGAGCAGAAAAGACAGAGCTGTATTTGTTAAGGAGAGACCTCACCTGTCCCTGTTCCTCTGCTGACAGTTTAGACAAATCAATTCCTTCCATCTGATCCTGCACAGTAGGAGTGGCAGTGTGAGATGCCATTGTGGCTATGTTAGGGGTATTTCTGTCACACCAGCAGGCAAACTGACCACATGAACATCTTCCAGGGTCCCTATAACGGTCCTGGGATGAAGCAAGACTGCCGTGGTCCCTACATTAACAACTGGTATGTATGCAGTACCTCTAACCACTCGAACCAATGCAGGGGACGCTAAAAGTCCAGCAGGCAAGTTAACATCATTAGGTTCAAATAACACGGTGGCACCTGAATATTGCTCAGAACAGGTGGCGCCACTATTTTCATTACACCACCGAATGCAACATGCTCGCTTACCTCTCACTCTCACATGGCCAGACAAATCCAGTGGGGCTCTTATACTAACATCATGGCACTTTTGCAGCGCATGCACAAGGGGTTTAGGGGCCTCTGTGACAGAGCCCAAACTAAACAATGCTTCACCATGTTGCCCAAAAAGCTCGTGGTAACACTTCCGAATGACATTCATCCCCAATACACCCGGAACCGTGGAAGGTCCTGCACCTGGAGGATCTTTAACGATCAACACGCCACACTGTGGAAGAAACTTATCACAGAGCTCTACACTTAGCTCGATATAGCCAAGGTAGGGAATGGACAAACCATTAGCCGCTTTAAGCTGCAACCAATGACAAGCTTGGAGACGCTCTTGACCCCAGGACTCAAAATGCTGGCGGAAAAAGCTTTCAGTAATGGTAGAGACCATGGACCCCGTATCAACCAAACAAGGTACCTTTATACCGCCCATGTCCACATCTATATGCGGACAGGATGAAATTAATTTGGAGACTGCCTCTGGACCATTAGAAACAACCCTTGAGCCAATAGACACCCCACCCGAACTGTGGCTCGGCAATACGGAGGGTGCTAGTTTTCCGAGCCGTATTTAAGGAGAGTGCCTGCGATTATGCAGAGGAGCCTGCGAAGGAGGCCGGGAACGAGGAACACGTTCCCCATCACACTCCCGAGCAAAATGTCCAGGTTGCTGACAACGTCGGCATATAATGGAATCGCTCCGTCCTGAGCGAGACATTCGATGGGGGCCCTGCAATTGAGCAATGCTCTGAGTGAGCTGATTAAGTTGCTCCTGCTGGCGCTTTAACAATTCCTTCATCTCACTCATCTCAGACAAATGGGTGGGCTGGGCTATTCCTGAAGGACCGCTATGGACCCCATACTGAATCCCATAGACAGAAGGAACAGAACTGCTTCTATGTCTAACGCCACTAGGCAACCCTTCACGTTCCCACCTAATAGCTTCCCCTCTAATCTCCAGCAATGTCAGTGTTGGCTGCCTCCTTACTAGCTGCTTTAACTCCCGCCGCAAGGTACTGTCTAAGACCTGTTCAACAAATTGATCTCTTAATAAAACATCAGCATTGGGCATGCCACTGGGGGCACTTGATTTAACTTTTTCCATAAGACCCAAGAGAGCGAGAGAAAACTCTTGCAGTGTCTCACCTTCCTGCTGTTTTCTAGAGAAGAAAGCTTCCTGCAATGCTACATAGGAGTCTGAACAGCCATAAAGTTCTTGCAATATAGCGATTATCTTAGCGGGATCCGACCTCTCTGCACTAGGGCGATATTTGATCTCCTCACGTGCTTCCCCTTCAGGTGGTCAAACAGGAAAAATGCTTTATCAGCCAAAGACAAATGACGTGCTCTAGCACAAGCTTCTATTTCCTCCAACCATTCATTCAACCCTATACCTGATTTTCCTCTAAACATAGGGCATTTTCTGTCACGGGGCACAAAAACTAGTCTCTCTGCTACAGAGACACCAGCAGTTGGGGGGTTAACAGATGATGCAGTCGAAGTAGAAGGTGTAGCACTAGTACCTGACCCAACAGCCCTCTCCTGACGCAGCCTCTCATTGTCTGCTTTCAGCTGCACGATCAAGTCCCTGAGTTCCTGTAACTCTTCCTCCATCTCTGTAACACAGCTGTGGAATCCCACACCAAAGTAGCTGCTGCTTTGCTTTTATCCTACACAAAATAAATAAAAAACAGTTTACGTTACACCAAATAATAAAAAAAATAAAAAGGAACACGCGTCTCTGTTTTTAAAGAGTATATCCTGTCGACAAACGCCAAGTTTGTGGCAGCACGAGGTGGAAATAAAGTAATTACTCTTCACAGTTTTAAAAAGACAACGCCACCCTGGGAATTTCACCCAGAGAATACTGGAGGTAACACTAATCACTACGAAGGCAGTTAGGTTTGTTATACTCAATACAGAGACGAGGTTCAATGATAAAATAAATTGACAATTTATTAATTAAAACAACATTTAAAAGCACAGTGATAAATATCAATGTAAAAGTATGCAAAAAAGGTATTCAGAGCTGAGGCTTACCAGTGGAGGGCAGGGATGCCACACACAAACTCAAAAAGAAAAATACACCAAGACACAAGTGCAGCACACTCACACTAATAAATTAAACAAGGCAGGTGTGTACACTCAGAGGATCCCACCACCAAGGCACCCTAGTCTCCTCCACGTCAGCACTCCGCATCTGAATAAAAAGAAACAAAGGAAATTTTAATATATTACAACAAAACTAATATATAGCGCTGGGGATAACCCAACTGCAAGACCACACTGGTGATCTGCAGCTAGAAAAAGGCCTCCCACCAGTGGCGTAACAAAAATCCAAACTACAAATCAAACAGTAAAACATACAATCTGGGTAAAACTCTAAAATATGGAGCAAACAGAATCGCCGTAGTGCTCCGACTTGCCGTCTGCACGGCTATAAGTTAATTATCCAGTCAGTTAATCAATATGCGCGCCGGCCGACCCGCGTGGCATGCATATGGCCGTTGTCCACGCCGACGTCCACTTTAAAGGCTGGCAGCAGCAAAGAAACTTCGCAGCCGGAACAGACAGTAAAAGTAAAGTAAAACAAAGCAAAGGATCACAGCAAAGCAAAGCAAAGCAAAGCAAAGCAGCAGCACTTCAGTTCACGTAGCTTGGCGCAAAACTCAGGCCCACACTTCCTGCAAAGCATAATAAATAATTACTATAAAAGAACAACAGAAGGCAGAGAGCGTGACAGAAGTTGATTACGTACCAAGTAAGCCGTGTCATAAAACGTAAGCAGAATGGCTCAGAGGAGGCTTCTACAGCTACGACCTACAAACAATAGCTGTTTACCATCAAGCAAAGTAATATATACACTACAATGAGTAAACACCTACCAGCTGCGATGGAGGCTTCAGAAAAGTAACCCGCAACTAATCTCAGCAACACCAACAGGAAGTCAGGTGACCAAAAAGGAGGTCACAGGCAAGCGATCCAGGGACACTCAAATGGCCACTATTTATACTAGCGCCCCCTAATGCGCCAGGCTGAAAGTGGGTTGGACCGAGGGATACCATTCATCCTGCCACAGGAGGAAAAAACAAATCTGAAGCAAATATGTGACACTATCACGTGAATGTGACTGAAAAATGTTTTCAACATCTTGTTGAATCAGTGCCATGAAGCTCTAACACAATTCTGAAGGCAAAAAACGGGATTCCAACCCAGTACTTGTGAAGTGTACCTAATATAACGACCTATACATAAAGGTTGTTGATCTTTTTGGGTTTTTACATTCTCGCACTTTGCTGTTATTTTTAACCCCAGCATATGATCTGGTGCACCTTATGATTTATTAATTAATTTATTCAAAATTAACCCAGCAAGATATTAAATGTTTAAATATAAATAAGTAATAATACTGTGTACTACTATATGGAGAACATATCTGGTATGCTTGAGCATAAAGTGTGTAGTTTACTGACATCAGCAGCTACAGAGCATCTCCTCTGCTGCAGCATCTTCAGGACTGAAGCAGCTCCCAGTGTTTTTGAACTTCATTAGAGCAGATGATCTTCATGGTTTACCTGTATCATCTAGCAGCACAATCTCAATTGCCAATTACAGGGAGCCAAACAAACTGTGGGTAAAAGAGCATAAGGGTGTGAGAAAGGAAAGACAACTCTGGCAAAAATGACAGTCGCTATAATAGATGAATTTAATTTTCTTTGGGATGGTGTCCATCATATTCTACAGAAACTTGCATAGTTTTGTGACCTTGTCTTGGCTCAATATCTTTTGTCTAGTGTTGGCAGGAAGACCGTGACAGGTCAACCTGTATGAAGCCCTTCCTGTTTTCTGGATAAAAAAAGACTTTAGAAATGTGTCTCCCACACTGATGACTAATCACAGTGTTGATCTTTGTCTCAGTAGGAGAAGTTTTATCTATTTCTGACAGCAAGTCAGTGGTTAAAGCAGCCTGATTACTGCACTCATCAGTAATCAGAGCACCTCCAGCTCACTTCCTGTCAGCTGAACCACAGTCAGGTACACAAACATGCACGTTATTTCCACAAATCTGCAACACGACCAACACAACAGATGGTTAAGACAAAAACTTAATCAAACTCTTTGATAATTAATGTTGAGATTCTCTCATAGAGGCAGGGTACACCCTGGGCAGGTTCGCCAGTCTTTAACTATTTTTTTCTCATTTTTGTTGCAGACTGACTGAGAAACCTTTGCTTCCACTAAAAAGAGGAAGAGGAGGAGGATTTGACTTTGAACTCAAAGTGTTGATCTGATATTACCAAGTGTGGGATGAAGAACACGTCTGTGCTGTGCCTGCTCTGTAAGTACACTGTAAAACGTCTATTGGTTCTTCATCACGAACATCCATTGTGGTGTACAATCAGAGGGGTTTTAGATCAGTTTTGATTGAGGAGACCGAGTCGAAGATTCGGGTCAACAGGAAATATTTAACTATAAGCAGATACAGTGCAGGTGACTGATATAGAAATACTGAATTAGACTTTAATATGCAGCAATCATACAGATGGGTGCACAGGAGTTTAAACAAAGTTTGAATACAGTTTTAAAATGTGATGAATTGTGTTTTGTGGTAAAAGTCAGAATCCTGCTTAATCATGCAAAAGCAATATACTTAAAGAAATGGTACTTAGTCAACAAAATCATATAGATGATATTATTGCATCATATCTTTTATTTAAATGTTGATTTAATTGTGTTTCAATGTTTGAGATGGTTAGAACAACTTTATATATATATATATATATATATATATATAAATTAACTATACTGCTGAGTAACTTTATAGTTATATAGCATCACATAGTGTCAGGGTTTCTGGGTCGTTGACCCAGTATTTTTAGTTCATGTTCACTGTTTATCTTCTGCCTGTTTCACTTCCTGTTTTATTGTGTTAGCCTTGGTCCATGTGCATTATGTTCAGTCCTCTTCCCATTTATCATTAGTTCATTATGTTCAGCTGTGTACTCACCAGTTTCTAATCACTCATCACTCAGTCTGTGTATTTATGTTCCTCAGTTCAACCAGTCCAGTGTCGTGTCATTGATGTTGATGTCGTCTCTCCGTATGAGTGCTCAGTTATTCAGCCAGCCACTCAGTCTTTCAGTCAGCTAGTCAGTCCTACCGTTCCAGCTTTGTTCATTCACCCGCTCCAATAAACCCTCATCATTTCTGCACCGTGAGTCCTGCGTTTGGGTCATCTCTTCCACGCCTCCACACACAAAACCTGACACATAGTAATTAAATGAATGGCAAGGAGTACAACCTTTGAATTCAAAATGCAGTGGAGGATAAATAGAAAACTACAAAACAAAGGTTCAAACATATGGTATGAATTATACTCTGTAAGTACTTGAGTAAATGTACTACTTCATATTCAGTCATGTCAACGCTCTGTGTAGGATATAGGCAGTGTTGGGGAGTAACGGAATACATGTACCGCCGTTACGTATTTAGAATACAAAATATGAGTAACTGTATTCCGTTACAGTTACCGTTTAAAAAGGTGGTATTCAGAATACAGTTACTTTGTTGAAATAAATGGATTACACGGCGGTACTTTCCTGTTTCATATTGTCGCGGGTCAGGATTATTTGGGTTTGTTTGACAGCTATGTTCTGTTGTTCCAGGCGGCAGCGTTACGGTTGCCATGGTTACAGGGTGACGCTCTCTCTCTCTCTGCGTGTTTCCTGGGTGAGAGAGCGCTTTTTTGTTGTTGTTGTTGTTGTGCTAAGCTAAAAGGCAGAATGCTACAGGCATGGCCCTAAAGAATGTAGCCTCATGGGCAGTGTAGTCCGTGCTGCAGGGAGAATGGACTACCATACACGTTATGTGTCTGTGGAGGGAGAGAAAGGAAAAGTCCGAGCTGTCACGGAGCAAAAACGGGAGCTGGAAGCATGTAAATATAATAATAACCACTGCAGCCAAGAAGAGTGCCTGACGAGCCCATTTGTAAGTAAGCTATTAAGACTCATCTGTACACTGTGTTCGTGTTTTCCTCCGGAAAAAATAAGTTCCGTTGGAGCAGCCTTTCAACGCCTCTCTCTGTCTCTGGCAAGCAAAGTTGACCCAGACAACAAAGTAAAGCTATTTTTCGGCTACCAGCCCAACACGGAACACACTGTATTAGCCCGAGGTCCCTTTACTACTGTTCGGAGCCGCGGACCTTCAGTAACAGTAATAAATCACAGCAATAGTACATTCACGTAGTTGTAAACAGCATGATAATATATTAAGTAATCCAAAGTATTCAGAATACGTTACTCTCATTGAGTAACGTAACGGAATACGTTACAGAATACATTTTGGGGCATGTATTCAGTATTCTGTAATGGAATACATTTTAAAAGTAACCTTCCCAACACTGGATATAGGAGAATAAACTGTTTCTTCCTTTCTCCACTTATTAGTGTGTAACTCAACCAAACCCATGACGTCTGTGTTCTCCACAGTCTGGTGGTTTCTCTGCTGTTTTGTTGAATGCCAAACTCAAAATTACATGAGTGTCATTTCTCTATAGTTCTGATATCACTGCTGAGCAGCTCATTACAAGGTCAGTCAATTTAAACCATAACTGAGTTACACCAATGCTCTTTTTTATGCTTTGCTGTAGCATGACATGATAAATATTACAGTAATTGATGGCTGAAGCCTGCTGAATGTTTGACACTCAGTAAAATGAAGGAAGTTTATTCACCCTTAAAAAGATTCCAGGTGCAAAAAAATGATCAGTATTTGATAAAGTTAATTTATTCACAGGAGGCAGACAGTCTGATACTTGAGATTTAAGTAGTTTTAACAGACTAGAAGAAGATAATAAATTTGCTTACATAATATCCCAAAACATCCTCTTCACAGCTCGTCTGACTGTGAGTCCCAGCAGCTCTCAGTTATTTGAAGGAGACTTCGTGTCTCTGAGCTGTGAGGAGGACGACAGCTCTGCTGGATGGACTCTGAGGACCAAAAATAAGATCACTCAGTGTGGAGATGGGTGAGGAACATCATCTAATTCTTCCTGTGACATCAGCTACACCATTGAATGAGACAGTTGAGTTTACTGGTGTGAGTCCAGAGAGGGTCCCATCAGTAACATGGTTAACCTGACAGTCACTGGTAAGCTGAGTGTGTGGAGTTAGTGTTGATGAAGCTGTGTGTAAATGGATGAAATGCTGTAGTTTGTCTCTGTGTTGAGGTGGATCAGTGATCCTGCAGAGTCCTGTCCTCCCTGTGATGGAGGGAGATGACGTCACTCAGTTCAAAAAAAGCGCCCCTCCGACAGCCAAACCCATCTGTTCTCTGATTGGATTGTTACATTTGTGATTGACATGACATTGACCAATCAGATGAAAGGAAGAAAAATAGGGTCAAAATTCGTACTTGTAACTTGCAGGGTTTTTTTTTGGCTAAGTCCACACACAAATCTTTTTTACGCACACACAATTTTTTTTTACACATACAAATCTTTTTTACACACACACAAATTCTTTTTACACACACAAATCTTTTTTACACATACAAATCTTTTTTACACACACACAAATCTTTTTTACACTTACAAATCTTTTTTACACACACAAATTCTTTTTACACATACAAATCCTGATTTACAAGTACAAAATATTTATGACCACATTTTGAGCCCATACAGTATGTCAAAATAAAAACACAACTGTAAATTCAGGCACGTGAGGTTGTGCTGAAAAGAATTACACCAAACAAGGCAAAGTAAATATTTTTTAAAGGTAAAATGTGGAGGGAAAATCAAGAGTAGTAAAAAATGGCCAATTATACCCTGGACCCCAGAGGATTAAACTTTTTTTTTTTAAAGTAACGCAATAGTTACTTTTCAAGTAATTAATTACTTTTAGAATACTGTAACTCAGTTACTAACGCAGTTACTTTTTTGATGAGGTAACTAGTAACTATTATTGAATTACTTTTTCAAAGTAACTTGCCCAACACTGGTTATCATAGAACTTATCATAATGCAACGCTTTGTTTGTCGAACTTTGTGAATACATTTTTGGTTGTTCTGTCAGCACACAGCGTGTTTGCTACATGTTTGTATGAGAAAAAGAGCTTGTCAACATCTTTTATGTTCGTGTCAGTGAGACAGTGGAAGATATGCAGGCTTCATTAACAGCAACATGAGTACGTTTCACCAGTTAACATGTTATACAAATCTTTAGACTGTGGTTGTTAACCCACACAGGCTGTTTGGTTTTCCACAGACTCGTGTACAGCCTGCAGCCTTATGTGTGACACCCTTTTGTGCAACTGAAAATCTGACTGTGGCTGTTTTAGCCATCTGTGGTATGTTTGCTCTCAGCTATTTTAATACTCTTTTAGATACTCTAGGAACAACAAGTAAGCCTGAACTGTGAGGCTGCAGTGCTCTAATGGGGTGATATGGTAGTATGAGGTCAGATAAGATGGGACCTGATTATTTAAGACCTTGTATGTGAGGAGCAGGATTTTGAATTCAATTCTGGATTTAACAGGAAGCCAATGAAGAGAAGCCAATATAGGAGAAATATGCTCTCTCTTTCTAGTCTAGGATTAACTGAAGGCTTTTCAGGGAGTTTTAGGGCATCCTTATGATAAGAATTACAGTAGTCCAGCCAAGAAGTAATAACTGTATGCACTGAAGGGCACAATAATGGTCAGAAATTACTCCAAGATCCCTCACTGTGTGGTCATCCCCATAATTCTTCTAGTGAAGAAAGGTATGACTCTATGGGTCTATACCGTAAGGTTAATTGGGTCTCACAGTTTGATGCCTACCCCCTGACGTGATTCGACATCTTCCTAGATCACTTTTTTACAAAACCGGACATCGACATGGACAAGGTTACTGACAGATTCCCTTCTCTCCATAGTCTAAGGAAAAAATGACCTTCTCCACTCCATACAGGTTGTAACAATCCATCACACTTCCCTTTGAATGCTCGGGGACCCCGTCAACTTTCCAGGAACACATTTACCTCCCACATGCTGCCTTTGCTGCCACCTAACGTGATGATGTCATCACCAATAGTGACATCTAGGCAGAGTAGTTGTAGTGGGTGGCTGCAGTTCTGGAGTTCCTGAAGCACATTGCCCTCACACTGAACCCGAAAAAGTGTGCTGTTTGACTGAGAGCATTACATTAAGCTGCAGGGGAGGGGTTTCCTAGTCATCCAAACGTCATCTCCCCACACCCGTATATGGCTTAACTTTAATGGTTCACTGTTTACAGCATAGGATAGCCCCTAAATGGCCAGGAGTGAACATCCTTTAACACATAAGGAAACCAGAATCTCACATGAAATGTGCCTGCAGTTAAACACTTACAGCTATTGCATCCCCCACCTAGATGTAGGAGAGGAACAGAAAAAATATCTAAACATGCAGTTAAAGGCAAGGTTTACAAATTTAAGTACAATAATGGCAACATTTAACAATTCACTCTAACAGTCAGGATCTAGAAAGGAAGCGGGGCGAGCTTAGTGCAAGCCACAGGACAAGCAAGCTGAGCAAGGAAGCAGTGTGTACAACATTGTTTACAGTAGCTTGAAAGAAGTTGCATTAATAAAGCCCCAAGCATCAAAACCAAACCACTGTGTTCATCTTGTTGGGTACTCCTGTAACACGTCTTTTGTTAAACTGTTTTTGGACAAACTTGTGCTCTGCAGGTGGCACTTTGTTAAACTGCTAACTGACACAACGTTTGATTTATGGTCGTTTTTGTGTCAAATATAAAGAAAAATGTCAGGATATAATAACTTAATTATCAGCATTTAGGGCTGCAGCTTCTCTTTGTGATTTTCAAAAATGGTGTAACCTGCAGCTGAGCTCAGGTGGTTTGTTCCGGTCACTTTAACTGGTTTACCATGATTCAAGCGAGAGAAGGCTTTTGTGACCACAGGTAATGATCTAAATATTGTTGTTGTTATTTGATATTCACTTTAACAGAAAAGGAACCAAACATAAATCCAGACAAAGAAGCTGTGCAGCTCCAAATAAGTATGTTTCTTCTTGTGTTAACATACATTTTCTGTATCTTCAGTTTTCCACACCCGAGACTCAGTATTAGTGACTCAACTGTTTACACACCTGGTCTCTCGATGCTGGCCTACTTTGCTTCCAAGTTCATACTGGACATTCACCTGCCTGCCCTCCTGTTCTCATCAATCCTCTGGACTTTGGAAAGAACAATATTGGACATCTTGGATTCTCACTCCTCTGCTCCATCAGACCCTCTCCTGGATTCCTCTCCCTCAATATCACTGCTCTCCATTTTCCCAAGTAACAAAATGTGCCATGCACAATATCTTTGTAACTTACCTTATGTCTGCATTTTATTCTACAACTTCATTTTTTTTTTTTTTTTTGCATTTACGTATCATTTTAGCCTTAGGTATCTTCAGTGATTTCTTTATTCACTCTTACTGACTTCTGATTTTTTCAGTCTGTGGCTATTTAGAAGTATCGTTACTATAGTTGAAATAAAAGGCAAATATAATTTAAGATGTTTTAAACTCAGGTGTGACGGCTACTGTCCCCGCCCCTTCCAGGTTCTGCTCATGACAGAGAAGCAGAGATTATGATAGGTTGGTAGGTAGTGTTGGCTGATGAAATATAAAACTTGTGACTTCACCTTCAGGTACTTCTGAGAAAATGACTCATACATGAGGTGCTAAACTGCATGCCAGCCAAACAAAGACTGTTTCCTGCGCATGTGCGCTCATGTGTGTGAGATGATAAATGTTTGCATATGTCACCTTAAATGTTTCATCAATAGACACCCCACCCTGACACTCCTCATGTCAGTCAACTCTCTGGGATTATTTGTCGGTGACCCAGTGTTTTGTGTTTATTAATATTATCATTATTATCATTATTATTGATTATATATTCTAGTTGAGAAGTTTTCTTCCTGTGTTTCCTTGTGTGTCTAGTTATCCCTGTCGGTGTGCTCTCTCTGTGCTCTGTTTCATGTCTCTGAATCGGTAACATTATTTAAAAAGAGTTTTGAGAGCCTGATTTAACTCAACACTCATTAAGCTGAGTCACTTCTGCTCGCAGGTTTATAAGTTTCCCACAGCATGATGTCAGTGAAAACAACAATAATCATGAGGTGAACGAAGGATGTGAAGGAGAATCCATAACAAAACAGGAAAAAAAGAATATTGTACCACACTGACTGTTTAACATTGCAGTGATGGATGCTGCTGCCATGGGTCTGCTGTAATGAAACTATAAACTCCAGAAAGACTATAGCAAGCAACATATTTAGATAGCACTTTCAGACAACTCCCAGCTGAAAACAAAGTGTTGTACACTTAAGATGCCAAAAATGATAGATTTTTTAACTTTTTTGTAAAAAAAAATAAAACGATGTGTTCTTACTACATTGTTCTATGAAGGATGTACAAAAAATATTCAACAATATTCATTTTTTCTTTTTATTTATTTCACAAAACATTCATGATAAAACAACAACCTCTTTACTTATTCATGTGATGGATTTGCTATTTTTTCTTTTGGCATGCATGTAACTTATACAAAAGTGTAACAGTAGTTTTTCTCCTTTAGATGCAGTTCTGATTCATTTACATATGCAAGAACTATATTTGCAGTCATCGCCATTGTCACGGTCCTGGGTCGGTTCGACCCAGCATTTTGAGTTTCTTCTGTTTTGGTTTATTTTTGCATTAGTTCTTCTCTGGGATTCTGTTTCTTTAGCTATCCGATGATGATGATGATGATAATGATGATTTCTGGTTTAGGTTTCGTTATCTTGCCCTCATGTTTAGTTTAGGTTGCCTGTGCTTAATCTTCTCTGCCCGTATGTCCCTCTGTCTGTCCATGATGTCGTTATGCCTGCTTATGAGTCTGCGTCTGTGTCTCTGTCTGTCGTGTGCTTCCTGTTTTATTTTGTAGGTCTGTGTCCTGTGTCAGTGCGTTCAGCTTTGTGCTCTCCCTGTCTCGTCAGTGTAATTAGCGTCAGCGGTGTCTCCCAGCTGTTTCCTCTTCGCTCCATTCACCTCTTGTATTTAGTGTCTGTGTCTTCCCCTATTCGGTGTCGCGTCGTTAACGTCTGTTCATCCTTACCCCCCTGTGTGTTCTGTTTGCCTGCCTGCTAGTTTATTTGCATTCCAGTCTAGTTAGTTCTTTGTTCAGTCTGCTTTTCCTCAATAAAGCTGAGGGTTTTGAGTTCACCTGTGCCTCCGCGAGTCCTGCTCTTGGATCCGCCTTTTCTTGCCTGCCTTCACACAGCCTAAACGTGACAGCCATTCATAACTCTTTACACGCTAATGACTAATACAGCAATAAAGTTCAGTATAATAATACATTTTCAAAGGTTCTGCTGCTACATCATTCAGTAAATATACAAAGATGAAAATAATTTTGCTCGTCATGCTTGGACATTGCTTGTGGTGTTCCCCAGGGTCCTGTACTGTGTCCAAAACTATTGTAAGGTATTTGATACATTAAAACTAGTTTTATTTGAAGATGACACAAATGCGTTTTGGTTCTGGGGGGAATCTAATGGAACTGCTGGACATGTTTGCTGTAGAAATGTGCAAAATGAAAAAGTGAAAATAATTTGATATCAAAGATCTTTGGGTATTGATTAAGAGTTTGGTCTATAACACTGATTGAGCTATTAATAGCAATCATAGAGAGTAGAAATAGATAGTTTGAGGTAAGTGAAAGAAAACAGCAAATGGTATCCATTTCACAATCCTACGTCGTCTTGTTCCTAAGTTATCACAGTCAAAGAATTTTTGGAAAACTTGACCACTGACCTTGTGGTTAAGGTCTTTGAGATTTGAATCCTTGTGAGAGTTTTCTTGGATGCACCAATGGTATCAATTTAAAATCCTAGGTGACTTCCTTCTAGAGTTATCACATTCACAAGATTTTCATAAAACTTCACCTGTGAGCTAGATGTTGAGATTGAGGTTGCTGAGATTCAAACTCATCTGGAATTTTTAGTAGATGCACATATACCTGCACACGTTCATACATATAAAAGGTGCATTATGCATAAAGTGGTGACCGTAGATGTCTACAGTGTCCAGTGACTCATGACATCATGATTGAGGAGTTATAGAGTCTAACTGCTGTTGGGATGAATGGTATGTGAAAGCGCTCCTTCCTGCAGCGAGGGTGTTTCAGTCTCTGACTAATGGAGCTGCTCAGCTCACTCACAGAGTCATGCAGAGGGTGATGTGGGTTGTTCATGATGGATGTGGAGGTCAGCTTTACTAACATCGTCCTCTCACCCACAGACTCCACACAACTGTCATCCGGCCTCATTATCTGGCAAACTTGAGGATGCAGCTTTGTTGGATAACCATTACATTACAATTTGATGTTAACATGAAAAGATATTTTCTGATCAACTGTTATAAACTTGAGTTTCTCAATGCAGCATTTTACCAAATGTGCATAGTGTGGTCTCCTTATAATGAAAGAAATTCAGCATAATGAAAATGTGCTGTAGTTGTTTTTTTTGTGATTATTCACAAAAACTGAGCATAAACTGTGGAGATAACATCCCCAGGAAACAATAAACAAATACATAAATACACAAATGAAGAAAATGAGAGGGAGAAGAGGAGCAGGCCTTGGCATCAATGCTGCAATCAGCAGCTGAGTCCCATGTATTGATGTAGCCATCTCTTTCATCAGTCTTACATCTCATACTGTTTTTT
Organism: Oreochromis aureus; assembly: GCF_013358895.1. NCBI lineage: Eukaryota > Metazoa > Chordata > Actinopteri > Cichliformes > Cichlidae > Oreochromis > Oreochromis aureus. Next base: position 67,352,359 of record NC_052944.1, read on the forward strand.
GTCCCCTCTTGAAACACAATAATACCCACTGTTCCTCACTCATGCGAATGATGTTACAAAGCATTCAGATTTGTTGCTCTACCCAAACTCTCCACAACTTTCAAAACTGCCAGGTGGTCACTCCCTCTCATGCTCAGACTCCAAGCTAAGGGGTCGCTTCCTCTTCTGACACCGATGTCTAGACCCCAACCTGGCAGCATGTTACTGTAACTGTCACGGTCCTGAGTCTGTGGACTCAGTGTTTTTCTGTTTGTATTAGTTATCTTTGATTTCATGATGTGTTTTGATTCTCTTGGGTTTGATTTCTGTTCTAGTTCTTTGGTTGTGGTTCTGCGTTACTTCTGTTCAGTTTCCTGTTTTAAAGTCTGTGTACTATGTCAGTGTGTTGAGTTTTGCCTCCCCTTGTCTTGTCATGTCTGATGAGTCCCAGCTGTGCTCTCCTCCTGTTTCACATTCCCTAATTACCTCAGTATGTATTGAAGCCCTGGCCATTTCTCAATATGCGTACTTGTGCGTACTTGCTTTCTCGTGATACGTCATCAGTCGGAGACCAAGTACTGTTCCAATTCATCAAGCCGAGAATGCGAAAAAGTCCTGGATGTGTTCTCGCTCCACCCGTTTTATCGAGCATGCATCGGTGTGGACTTGGTACAGCTAAATATCCCAGAATGCATTTCGTCCAAAAGTCAACAGCGGACTCGGACCGGCACACCGTTTTCAACCCCCCCCCCCCGCTCGGGGTCTTCTCACTACTCAGGTTAAAGAAACTCCAGCAGCTGTCTATAGTATTGAGTGTCCACTAAAATAGGAATAAAAGCGTTCTAACATCTCACCTGCTTGTTTTTATTAAGGTATGTACACGTATGTACATGTACATTATTTTTATTAATGGAGGTTTCACTACTGAGGTTAAAAATGATATATAAGTCACTTAGATCACTTCTAAATGTTAATGTTTGGTTTATTTCAGTGTTTTATTTGTTCCTGAGTAAACCGGTTTGGCTGTGATTAAAGTTAAGCTTCATAACATGTTACTCACAGTTAAATTAAGAGGGGACGGCAGTAAAAACTCCGGACCTGTGACATCATCGCGTACGCTGGTGTTCCAATTGTACAAATCGCGAGTCCGTGCTCGCGTTCTCGGCGAGTCCGTACTCCCGTGCGTTCTCGGCCTTGCAGTACGTACTCGCCGAGAACGCGAGTACGTTCTTGCGTACTTGAGAATTGAGAAACGGCCCTGTGTTTTTCCCTGCCAGTTGTTGCATTCTCCACGTTTGTTGTGTGCGTATTCATTGTCGTTTTCCTTCAGGTTAGAGTCATTAGCATCTCCAGTCTAGCTTGTTTAAGTTATTGTTTATGTATCGCCAAGTGTGTCTCACCAGCAAATAAAGCTGCCGTTAAGTTAATGTTTTGTCTCCGAGTCCTGCACATGGGTCCAGCCACTGACAGCCACACAACTCATCGTGACAGTAACTCACCTTCTGTATAATTTCCACTGGTGTGTGTGTGTCAGAGTGTCAAAAGCAGTGTATGAAATGAGGTATTATTCTGCTTGGAGGAGGAGACTCTGTTATCTGAGCTTTTTATGGTTCACTTTCACTGGCATGATAAGAAGTGTGTTTTATATAAGGAAAGACTAGGAGCATGTGGACGACCTGTGTCGACATGTTGTCACAGCCTTTCCAAATGACAGAACTGGAGGAAATCTTTTAAATAGGTCATAATTAAAGACGTATAGTGCTTGAGGATAAATAAGCATTTTCTGGGTTTTTACAGCAGTTTTGGAGTGCAGCAGAAGAGAAAGACACCAACTGGAACACAGACAGATCAGCCAAATAAACTTACACAAATCAGGTGAGCATGGATGCTTTGTTAATAGTAACATCACCAATATTTATGTTTCTAAGTATTATGTTTGGATATTTAATTGAAAATGAAAAGATGATTACTTCAGTGAAGTTTGTGTGTTATTTGATTTTAACAACTACAAAATATTCACAATTAAAATGCTTTTCATGCTAAAGAGAAATGTAATGATTTTAACATTTGAAGTAATTCATTATGTTGTAAAATCAAGTTGCATTACTGATTGCAAAAATTACAAAAAAAACCATTTCAAAATAATTTGCCCAAGCCGTGATGATGATGATGATGATGATGATGATGATGATGAAATTTTAACTGTAGCTAACTGACTCCAGACTGTAGCTTTAAGTTTTACACAATAATTTAGAACCAGAAGTGGCTACAGCTAGACTGTAGTTCACTTAGCACTTAGTACATTATTCTGGTCACAGCAAAGGTCAACTATATAAATATAAAAATATAAATAATATAATATAAAAAAAGAGCATGAAAAGCACAGACAGTGGCTGCAGTGGATACTGTGCTTTTAACACAAGGTTTAATTTCTATGAGGCCTGTTTTCTATGAGCCTGGGCCACATACACCAAACCATAATCAGGCCAGATGTGGAATGCCATCACATAAACAATGCCATCTACACCAGGCCGGGCCCATCATGCCAGAAGTCAGCCAGCAGTGACGGGTTAACACCAGATCCAGGCCAGAACTGTCTGCTATGTGGGATACTGGGAACAGAGCTCTCTGCAGGCATATGAACAATGCCTGGAGTCGGGCAGACAGAGGATGCGATACCTTCCCAATACCATAAAACCAGCTTTAAATACTTGTTGACTCCTCTCGCCGTGTGTCTCTTCCTCACTTCCTCCACTTGTATCTTGGGTAAGAGGAACTAAGAAGAGGAAGTGAGGATGTGAAATTTGGAAAATGAAAAAAGTGGAAAGACACATACTTTATAAAGAGAAAGGAAGTAATTCAATATGCAATTGATAGACATTACTGATTATGTATTTTTCCTATTAAAGCCTTTCTGACCTGTTTTGAATTTTCAGCATCAGATGCTTTATGAACATTTTGTTGCTTTTATAAGAAACACTTATTAATGCCTTAAAGTTATTAATTACATTTTGTTTTTGAATGGAAAATATTGTTGTTCTCTTTCATAACATATAAAAAATATTCTACTCATAATTATAGAGCCAATAAACTTTTAATAATTATGTTCATAATCTTCTTTTTCCATATTCTCTGGCTCTTCACCTTTCTCATTCTCTACATAAAAATCAAAAGTTAAACGCTACACATTCACATGCAGAGGGTGTCTTGATTGTTTCTGATGTAATTTATCTGGCTTTTTGTCGCTGATCTCCTCAGAACAGCTGCTGTTAAAGCTTCATCTGGTGACGTTTTCCCTTACTTATTATTATTGTAATCCCTTAGGTGAATGCACTGTTTATAAAAGAATGCAGTGAGTTTGTAACTCTCACTTTATGTGACCCCCATCCAACTTCTTGGAGAACATTAACAATGCACTAGCACTGACAAATAGCTTCAGGCTCTGGTTGACCTGTTATAATAATCCTTCTCTTTCTTTTTGATGTATGCCAACTTCTGCTTTGTCAGCATTTAAATAAGGATCAAATTTACTTTGACTTGCCTTTTTTAACAACTGACTCACAATCTAAACACATTTTTCACCTACACTGTTTGACTGATTTGAAGTCCTTTGCTCAAAGTCATAATCAGTATATTCTTTATAGTTACAGCGTGAACCGTTATCACTGATGGTATTCTTTGGTGATGGTTTTTGAAGTCTGTTATCGTTCCGCTCTGTCAGAGCCAGGAATTGCAATTTTTTGAACCTGTCAACCCAGAGTCTGTGCATTGTTCGGCTAAGTTGGGCCACCCAGACCTTTTTTGCTGCCGCTGCAGCCTCCGGATTTGATTCCCCACCGCTTCCGCGTTTCCTACATGGTCAGCCCCCTGAACTGTTTTGTCGCCACTGCTTTCATGTGGGCAACCCCGGGAACTGTGTTTTTCTCTGTTATCGGCTCTATTTTGCTTTGTGTTTTCATTTGACCCCACATATTCAAGATGAAAGGTTTTTAGGACACGTCCAGAGTGACAAAGATGCCCTCAGAGAAGGACGAATTAAACTTCAACTGTCCAGACTCAGGACTGAGGACTCGGGCATGTACACGTGTCATGTGAAAACAGATTATGGATCTGGCTCTGCCAGCAGTGAACTCGAGGTCACTAGTAAGTTGAGTCAGTTGACTTTTCTTTCTAAAATCTGATTATCTTGTAAACTGTGTGGGTTATTTAATTTGACTTAATAGAGTTTTGCTGCTCAAATCACCTTTGCTTCTTTTAGCCTGTTCCAGGTCTTAGTGTGTCTGCTCTTCTCTTTCCCTCTCTGTGTCCTCAACAGAATCATTTGTAGTGAATGTGACACAGACCTTCTATCGGGCAGAGGAGAACCAGAACATCACACTGGAGTGGACGTTCACCACCACACCTTACAGCTCCTGGAGCTACCTTTTTATTCAATGTTTTCAAATGACTGATAGCGAAATCTCAGACTTGTATCATTTCTATGATGGTGTTGAGGTATCAGTGTCTAAAAAGTTTTCAGGACGAGTCCAGAGTGACAGAGATGCCATCAGAGAAGGACGAATCAGACTTCAACTGTCCACACTCAGGACTAATGACTCTGGTCTGTACAACTGTACAGTGAGGGTACACATGTCTTTAAATGTGTTACTGACACTGGACTAGCATTTATATCCACAGTGTTTCCTGATGCTACAATAGAACAGTACACAATTTAACTCTATAATGCCCTTTGTATCATATTTGATACATGAGTTTCTGAGACCTCTATCTCATCAACATGATCAATACTTTGCCATAATTTCAAAATGTTATGGACAAAACTCTTTTTTTGTCTAAAATTAATGTTGTTGTTAACCAAAAGCTGCCAAAAAATGCCTGCTGTATCAAAAGCGATTCAAAAAACTATATAATAAATATATAATAAACATTTATCATACACAACATGATATAGCAAAAAAATTGAGGACTTTGTTATAAGGCTTATTAAACATCTCAGTTCCAAAAAAATCTGAATATTTTGGCTATTTTTTAATGCTTTGGGTCTTAGAATGTTAAAATACAATTCTAAATGTGATGTTACATTTTCAGGATTTCTGCTGCCAGCTGTAATAAATATATAAACTTCAAATAAAAATCATGATGACATGGTTTTAATGAAGATTTTTTGGTTTTAATTCTGTAATTGAGAACTCAAATTAGCAACAAACACTTTTAATCTTTTTACCAAATCAAAGATTAACTATTATCAAAACCACTATTTCCTGTAGCATGTTTTTCAATTCATTCAAGAGCAAAAGAATTGCAGCAGTGTGTTTGGCACTGTATACTGTATACTATATACTGTTTGAAAATGTCGTATTTGGGATCAGTAAGTAACCTTTGATTGTGTTATGGCCAACTGTTACAAGTCCAAACATAGGGTTAATTCAGCTTGGCGCTGTTAGGTGTGCACATGGGACCCTTTCTAGGTTGGTCATCTGACTGTCTTTGTTTTCTAGGTTTAAAACGTTAAGTGCCTTGAGATGACTTTTGTTGTGATTTGCTCCTATATCACTAAAATCTGATTGAAATGAATTTCACATATTTTAAAAGCATTGACTTTAAAAAAAATATATTCTATTGTTTAAAGATAAAAATATTAAAAGCTTACAGCAGTTTGACCATTCAGACATTTTGCACTGCGAACACCAATCAGTTCATGTTAGCAACCATTTCAGCCTTTTAACCCGGATGCCCTGCTGGTGTGCACGCCTACCCTGCAGCGGCACCGCCAACCACACCCAGCCCCTAATTGCTGCTCGACTGCAGCTGCCTGATCTTTCAGGGTTTTAATTAGTAACTTATCAAAGTTGGTACTGGTGGGGTGTGTGTGTGTGTGTGTGTGTGTGTGTGTGTCTGTCAGTCAATGACAGAGAGGGAGACAGACGGAGTAAGAGATTTTGTGTTACAAGCTTTTGTAACACTTCATGTTACCACTTCATGTTACTATGGACACACAGTGTGAGCATCTAGGTCACATCAGAGCATCAGGCCGTATAGTGTGAGACCATGCACCTACGAACTTGTAACCCTGCGATTCAGTTGTACAGTTTGAGCAGGAGCTTAATAACACGACTGAAAAAATCGCACAGTGTATGCCCAGCTTAAAATGCACGGTGAGAATAGCATATACTTGTTAGAGTGAATTGTTAAATGTTTGTCACTTTTATTCTTACCATTTGTACTTTAACTGTGTGTTGAAAGGAATTCTTTTGTTCTCCCCTCCCCAGATTCTCGAGGTTCTGAGTGGGGGCTGTAGTGTTTATCACAGGCAACATCCTTGTGAAGGTCTGTTTGATGTGGTAAAACTTCCTGCCCTTTGTATGGCTTCACTGTGTTATCTAGGTGAACCATAGATTGGGTGTGGGGAGGTTACCCTCTTTATGACCTAGGATGTTGTTCCTGCTGTGTGACCCTTTTGGTCACCAATTCACACACACACACACACACACACACACACACACACACACACACACACACACACACACACCCACTTGCAAAACCACAGGCAAGGTACCCTTTGTGTGTATGTATACATCATATGTTAATGACCCTATGCATATTCAAGTAACCTCAATAAAAGGAGTGCTATGGGGAACCTGGCTGAGAGTCTGATGGAGGTCAAGTAGGTGGAACGACACTTGGCTCCAGGCAGGCCTCCCTCATGCATGAGTAACCCAAAGAACTTGGCCTACTTCGTGTCTTGCTTGCTGTGTTATTACATTGCCTTTAACGTTCCAGCGGATAGGTTCAAGCTACAAACCTATCATTAATTGGTCCTTCTTGAGCCGGATCCCTGGAGTCGACATTCACCGAGGGGAGAGGAGACACGCTGAAAGACCGACGTCAGCCAGGAAGTTCCTGTGGATTAGCTGTCTGTCTGTCCTCCTCGATGAATGACGATCGGCGGGATTCGAGGCTGATATTACACGCTAAGCAACACCGAGTAAGTTTGGAGTACATCTCTATAACTGTACGTCTTCGCCGCTCAGTGGGGCGTTGTCCGTGGCCGCTTAGTGGGGCTAAAATTCGCCGTCTTAGTGGGGCGATGTACAAAACCGCTCAGTGAAGTTGTTGTACAGAAGCATTAAGTCGCAGAGTTGCGCAGTTCGAACTTTTTTGGTTCGCCGTCTTAGGGGCGAGTTCCGCGGAGTCCAGACTGTGCTGGACAATAGGCCTATTTTGTGTTGTTGTTGTTGTTGTGTTGAGTGTGTCTGTGTGAATGACTGCGGAGCAGGCGCGGTCTGTGACACGGTTGTTGTTGTTATCATGGGTTCCCGAACAAGTAAGACTGCCTCACAGGGAGATGACACATTCGTGCAAGAATTCACTCCCGGCAGCGTGAGCTATTTATATTCTCATAATTGTCATGAGCGTAAACTGGTCGCGGGAGAATCTCAAATGTTAGAAGTTTTCAGGAAAACAGCAGCCTTGAAGAGCATGTGGAGAAGGCCAGCCCACATCAGCAGCAGTTAAGATATGCTCTGGTGAATGGCTTTCCCCCACTCCTTGCTGACACAAAATGTTTAGATGATTGCCCTGATCAACAACAGCCTGTGCTCCAGACCATTAATTTAACCAGTGTTTAACAGTAATCTGCATTAAGCTTAGGGTTGCTCAAATTCAGTACGATCACATATGAGCTGAAGTAAAATGGATAAATATTTTACCTAATTACGTGCATAGAGGCACTTGACCTGTTTGAAAACTGTCGTCTTATTATGAGCCATTGTTGAGATGAAAACTACATGATGGAGAAGCTGAGTTGAATATGAAAATGTAAGTCTTTGCCACTGTGTGCGGCGAAGCGCGCAACCACTGTGTGAGGTTGCGTTGAAAGTCTTTATCACTGTGTGCGATAAAGCGTGTAGTCACTGTGTGCGACTATCCAAGTCTTTGCCACTGTGGGCAAAGCACGCAACCACTGTGTGAGGTTGCATTGTGGTCTCTTCTGAGCTGATGAGCAAGCTACACATTATCAGATCGGGAGCTGGCTGAGAACTCATCAAAGAGAGAGAAACAGAACTATGATAACTCGAGTATGCAGCGTATCCGTGAGTTCAGCTTCGTCTTTCAGATGCGCAGCAGTTTTCCTGGATCTTGATTCATGTGTGTAGAGTGTTCATAGCATCAGCATCATGTTTTTGTTTATTTGTTTTGTTGGGTTGAAAAATAATTAAATGAACTTGTGATCATACTTATGGATCACCATGGCACATATCATCAGCCATATGATTTATTTATGCAGATGAAAAAGTGAGTGTGAATGTGCCTGACGTCACAGTGTGTGTGTGCGCTGTGTAAATGTAATTGTCACAAATTGTGAGAGCGGTGATTCTGCAGGTCACCAGTTATAAGGAAAAAAAGAGTAAAACAGAGACAAAATCTACATTGTAGATGGAAAATAATAGGAAAGAGGTTTTGTGTTTATTAGCCAAGAACAACTACAATCTCATTTTCTGCTTTTAAGAAAGGAGAGTTCTGTGTGTTGGTTAAGCAGTGATGATAATAATGGAAATGTCTTAGTTTTGTCACTTTCAGATGAAAAGCAGAGCTGGATTGATTTTCCACATGCGGCAGTCGGAATAAAGTTATAGTTTGACATTATTGGAAATGTTCAGGCCAATTTCTGGCTAACTTATTTACAGCACCATGTGTCCCTCATCCTCACAAGCGAGCTCTCACTCCTCCCTGAAGACAAGGAATGCAGCCCCAGGAGCAATAACATGGCAGATAAAGGGACAGGAGCGAAGTCCTGAGCAAAGAGTCCCAGCAAACAGCAGCAGTGTGGACAAAAAGCATCAGAGAAGAAGAGCAAACCATCATCCTGACTGATTGGATGAATGACACTGTGTTTCCAACAAGCTGCAAAGTCACTGTGCTTGTGAAAAGGACGTTTGAGGAGAACTGAGGAGACTGTTGGAGTTTGACATTTGCCACCTTTGGAGTAAAATGGCAAGAAGAGACAGTGGAACACAGGACAAAGCTGAAGAAGAACTGCTGGCTATTGGACTGTTGAAGTGGGAGAGGACAACAGAGTGAGAGCAGGAGGTAAGAACACAGAGGAAAGCTGTTGTTTAATGTGGGAAATCAAAATTTGGGTTAGCAAACCTGGGAAAAGAAAACTGACTGCTTAAGTGGAAGATTGTGAAGGAATCTGAAACACTGCGAAAAGAAACATATACAAAATCACACACACAAGCAGAACATGCATTAACCCTACTAACACAAACACAAGAGAGCTCATGAAGATTAGACACCATCTTAAGCATGTGAGTCTGTTTATCACCTTGTCCAAGTCACCTGGTGTGATGCAAAGACCAGTGGACTCATAGCACATTGGTTAGGAAAAAATGATGATCAAATAATAGCAGAGGAGTGTGTAGGAAAGGCAGCTTTAAGAACATGCCCTGCTGGAGATGCAGCTCCACAGGCACATTGATTAAACCTGCCTAATAACACAAACATACATGCAATGAAGATCAGCTTGTTATCTCTCATCAGTGTTAAAATAGTGTCAGTTTAACAGAGACTTGTTATCAAATGCTGAATTTATCCAATGCTGACAATTAACTAACTATGTTGCAGGACAACAGTTTAATTTTTGTGGGAAAAAAAAGGATTCTGGGTTGACCAACCAGTGATCAGACAATAAATTTAGTTGTTAATATAGTAAATTGGGAGATGTTTTCTGCCTGATTGATGCAGCACAAGTAATTTACTGTATGAGGGAAAATTCTATTTTTGTGATAATATTTTGAACATGCATTTCTGTTGTCCTGTCATCTTAGTGGGTTAATAGCTGATATGCAAATTAGTTGATGGTTCTTAGATTAATGAAAGGTGACTGAGTTCTAGCACGAGTGAATGGGATGTGTTGGAGTGGAGACACTAAAACACTGAGTTTCCTGTTGTGATGTGCGAGTGAATCCTGCACCCAAATACAAAACTTTGAATACATAAGAACAAACGTTTTTTGCGAAATCCATGACAACATGTCACATGTTTATGATGATGGGAAAAAAAGTACAGTCCCGGGGATTAAAATTCATAGCTAATGAGACATGAGGCTTATGTTGTGTGTTGTGTGGCTGATGGTTGGTTTGGAGTTAATCTAGCTGATGATTTTCCTTTTGTTGTGAAGTTGAGCCTGCCAATTGGTATGATGGTATGATAAACCATGCTAATGGTATGATTTACCCTCCTGAGATGAGGAGCATGTGTCATGACTGAACAAGGCCTTTTTATTTTGATACTTTCACAGTGCACTGAAAGTTTTATTGATAATCTCTGTTTGAGCAGATCTGCACGATTAGAACAGAAGCGCTATACGACACGTCGTCGAGAAAAGTGTTGCAAGTGAGTTTCTCCACATTAAAATGGGCTCAGGAGAAAGTCACTTATATGGGACAATTAGAAAATAGGTCCCTACCCAAAAAGGATTAAGCGAGAGAATCCAATATAAAGTTCTTCTTTTCTTTTTGAAATGACGTCATTTTGCTGAGAAGTGGAAATGAAAATGCGACAATAATTTCCACTGTCAGCAAAGAAAGAATGAATGAATGCATGAATGAATGAATGAGTGAGAGAAAATAAAACTGACTGACTGGTGAAAGCGGACAGAAGCTGACAGACTGACTGACATCACTGTGCGAAGTTAACCCCCACCTGACAAAGGTGCAGATGAATCTATGTGTGTTTCTCTTTTTTGGAGCAGAAAGAGGACAACAACATTTGAGGTTGCGTGAGCTTTGGCCATACCGATTTAAACTTTTAAATGCCACTTTCTGTGTCTGTGCATCTATCAGGGGTGTTATTCACTACCTTGTGTTGCTCACAGAGGTAACTGTGAGAAAGTGTGTATACACCTGCGCAGCGCTAACTTTTCTACAGCATTACAGTTCTTCGTGTGATTTGATCATGTGATTTATACCAGGATAGCTGGTTGATGTTTTTTACTACAGGATTTCTGGGTTTATGTGTGAAGAAAACTGTGTTTACAGGTTATGAGTTGGTGATGCTGTTACACTGTGTTGTTGGGGAAATGTAAAGGTTACTTTGATGATATGAATAACATGTGAGACATTCCCGGTGTTGAAACTAGTGTCACTTCTTTCCACGGCTATGGATGGCTAACTTTATGGTCTTTTTGTAGCACCTCTGGAACCTGTCAATTTGTGCCTGATCACCAGGATTGTCCATGTGTGTTGCTAATGTTTGTTTTTCTAAGAGTGCATGTAGAGGATTCAGCAGAGACGGACAAGTAGCATGAGAAAGCAACTAAGAGATGCAGTGTTTATGGAATAGTTTGATATGGGGCTCATTAGCTGGCCACTACTGAGCTCCTAGTGTTAAATACATGGAGTGACTTTGTTTAAGGGAAGTCACCGATTACATTAATGTTAACTGAGTACATGGGATGATCCATGTCTGAGGCAAATTATGCCAATAATTGTAGTTTACTGATTTGAGGAAACCTGCACATGATACTTGTCCTGTTGATGCTTTATTACTCTTATGATACAATTGTTTATAAGTGTGAAGTTTGATTTCACTTCCACATCTTGTTTTCCAGGCCATGATGGTGTGTGCAGGCTCCAGGCGGAGCCAGGTTTTGAGCAGACTTATCATGCAAAACACACTAACATCTTTTATTGCAGGGTTACGGCGCTGCTCCGGGGATGCCCTGATGTTGCCTGGGACATGATCTAGCTAACCTTTTTCTTTAGGACAGGAATCTAGGTTTGATGAGTTGACTCATGGGAGTGTCCATGCGTCAAGAGGAGGGGTCCAGAATTGCATGAAACTATGTTTTTATGATTTTTGTGTGATTAACAGTTAATCAACAGGTATTAAACCTATGCAAGTGGTGCATCTGTGTTCAGATGAGGCTTTGATGGTCCATAAATGAAGCTCACTGAACTAAAGAATGTGGTTTGATGATGCTTTACATGCTCTCCAAATAGACGTTTTTCCTCCTAGCAAGGAAATACAGGTGCAGCAGTCAGAGTATTGCTGAAAGGAATCTCTTAAGAAATCTTCTGAGGCCCAGTGAGAAGCAACCCATTCCAGGCATAGCTGACAGTCCAGGCAGTGGTTGAGGTCAAAGGTCGAGCTGTTTGGGGCCCATCATGAGATCAGACTTTGGAGCCACAGCAAGGACCACAATGCTGCGAAGGATGAGAGCTGTGCCAAGGGGGATTTCCAGAGGCCAACAGAGGAGATTGTGGATAACAGACGGGCACCTGAAGGATGAGGGGAGTGTGCCGAGCTCCATCGACAGCGCAGGGGGAGTTCGAGGATGGCATCATGATTCTGTGAAAAGCACAGGAACCAGAAGCTATGGTGGTGATGACAGCAGTTTCCTATGAACATCACCTAATGCTGTGTCACTGTACTGTGCATACGATGGCACACTGAAGACTGCTGGGATCATAACAGCAGTAAGATAACTGGATCCAGCACCCTTTCCACAGAGGGTTTTTCCTGCAGAGGATGGACAATGGAGGAGTCATATGTATCCCCCACAGGACAAGGAGGCCTGAAGTGAGGTGATGGGGGTTGGTAGAGGCCATAAAACTCAAGTGTTGACAAGGCCTGCAGCTTTGAAGATAGCTGAGACCCATGTTGACAAACAACAAAACTCAACTGGTATGTTTGAATGTCTATTCTACATACATTTGGACTCTGGTCCTATGGACAGTGATGGGAACATCTGGAAGAGACAATTATGACGCCCTATAGAGCTTAAACCACTCTACAGCGAGACATGCTATTTACATGTCTTGCGGAGGAGCACAACCAAGCTGGAGTGTTTTTGAAGTGTTGCTTTCTTATTTTAACTATTAAAGTAACAATTCATTTGTTTGCTTATGTATAGGATGCATTTTGCCGTGTATAAGATCAATGCTAACTAAAATGATTTCTGATACATTTGTTAATTGTGTACTTTTACAACAATATGAAATGACTGAAATGAATGACATGACAGAGGCCTGTGTATGAATGACGCCTGCACTGGAAATGTTAAGCAAGAGGTGCATGGCTGAGAATATACTACATAGGAATAATTTGGAGCATAAAATTACAAAAACAGGAGGGAAATGTTAGAGTGAATTGTTAAATGTTTGTCATTTTATTCTTACCATTTGTACTTTAACTGTGTGTTGAAAGGAATTCTTTTGTTCTCCCTCCCAGATTCTCGAGGTTCTGAGTGGGGGCTGTAGTGTTTATCACAGGCAACATCCTTGTGAAGGTCTGTTTGATGTGGTAAAACTTCCTGCCCTTTGTATGGCTTCACTGTGTTATCTAGGTGAACCATAGATTGGGTGTGGGAGGTTACCCTCTTTATGACCTAGGATGTTGTTCCTGCTGTGTGACCCTTTTGGTCACCAATTCACACACACACACACACACACACACACACACACACACACACACACACACACACACACACACACCCACTTGCAAAACCACAGGCAAGGTACCCTTTGTGTGTATGTATACATCATATGTTAATGACCCTATGCATATTCAAGTAACCTCAATAAAAGGAGTGCTATGGGGAACCTGGCTGAGAGTCTGATGGAGGTCAAGTAGGTGGAACGACACTTGGCTCCAGGCAGGCCTCCCTCATGCATGAGTAACCCAAAGAACTTTGCCTACTTCGTGTCTTGCTTGCTGTGTTATTACATTGCCTTTAACGTTCCAGCGGATAGGTTCAAGCTACAAACCTATCAATACTCTGTTCACTTTTTGTTAGACAATAAAGTAAAATGCATGGACATGGTGTCCATTTACCACACTAGGGATGCTGTTAATTTTAGCATGACCACACCATGAGGTATGCATTGATGTCTGGAGATAAATTGTACCAGTAATCAGCGTCATCTCTAGTCTGGTCTGTCTGGTTTGTTCGTGTAACTGAACACCCACAGAAATCCTTCACCCAGCCAACCAACCAACATGTTTGTGGGTAGATCTGAATGCACCAGGTGTAAGTGCAGCCACTCAGCCTCTAACCAATGTGATGATAGAACCAGGCTATGGCACTTGCCACAGGTGGCAGTAGTGACGGAACTCCATTTCAGACTGCTCCAGCTGCTATGTGATACGACAGTAGATCTGTTACAAACTGAAGATCATATGCAAGTTTTGAAAATTAATTTATGAGTATTCTTAACTTAGCGTTAAAACGTTAAAATAATTTGTGTTCAAGAGCAATAAGACTGATGGAGTGTGTTGAAGGAAACCTCACAGATGAAATATTTAGTGTTTATTTGCTGGTTTCTCTGTAGCTGCTCCTTAAAAGCAAGTCTATCAGACATCTGGTTGACCATCACCAGTTAATTCGCGATGCCAGTTAATCTGGAACACCGGTTCCTCTACCGCACAGTGTAAAGAGGGAAAGACAGTACACTTAGTCCGTTTAGACCTTACAACCACACCCATGTTTTCTTTTACCTGAAACTCAGTACCATTGAACTGTGGACAGTACTGTGGTACAATTAGAGATAAGGGCTGTTTGCTGTTTGTTTGTGAGCTGTCCAACTTTCTGTTGAGCTTATAAAATTCTGATTTATTAGACAGATTTTTTTAAAATTTTCTGTAGACTGCTTCCCTTTGTGTTTTTCAGCACTACATGACTCATACTCTTCAGTAAACCTTGCAAACCTCACATTTGTAGGTTAAGAATGGTTAAAAAATATCTTAAGTGTTAACTAGTGTCTTGATACTAGCATTCTAGTCCTGTCCAAAGCTGGGCATAACCTGTGCTATTTTTGACCCATTTTGAGATGACGTTTCAGTCGTACAACCATTTTGAGGATCTGCCCGAGTTTCGCCTTAACCGTGTGTTGTGCATCGTGTAGTATACATGGGGTAATGAGAAGTGATTAACACCTCACGACCAGCTCCCGATCTGGAATCGTATGGTCACAAGAAAATCAAACCTGTTTGAAATCCTGGTCGCCCCTCGTAAGGGTATTGCACTGTTGAAGCAGTGCTACGAGCCAATTTAACACAACCTCTAAGACTGCGCATGTGCAAACACTGAAATGGAAGTGAGAAAGACGGAGTAGCAAGGCAGTGCAGCGTGTGATCTGAACAACTTGTAGAACTTTGGTAAGCTCATCCAAGCCTTTCAGGTTTTTCAAGACAGCATAATTAGTCATTTAAGACCTTACAACCACACCCATGTTTTCTTTTACCTGAAACTCAGTACCATTGGAACTGTGGACAGTACTGTGGTACAATTAGAGATAAGGGCTGTTTGCTGTTTGTTTGTGAGCTGTCCAACTTTCTGTTGAGCTTATAAAATTCTGATTTATTAGACAGATTTTTTAAAATTTTCTGTAGACTGCTTCCCTTTGTGTTTTTCAGCACTACACGACTCATACTCTTCAGTAAACCTTGCAAACCTCACATTTGTAGGTTAAGAATGGTTAAAAAATATCTTAAGTATTAACTAGTGTCTTGATACTAGCATTCTAGTCCTGTCCAAAGCTGGGCATAACCTGTGCTATTTTTGACCCATTTTGAGATGACTTTTCAGTCGTACAACCATTTTGAGGATCTGCCCGAGTTTCGCCTTAACCGTGTGTTGTGCATCGTGTAGTATACATGGGGTAATGAGAAGTGATCAACACCTCACGACCAGCTCCCGATCTGGAATCGTATGGTCACAAGAAAATCAAACCTGTTTGAAATCCTGGTCGCCCCTCGTAAGGGTATTGCACTGTTGAAGCAGTGCTACGAGCCAATTTAACACAACCTCTAAGACTGCGCATGTGCAAACACTGAAATGGAAGTGAAAAAGATGGAGTAGCAAGGCAGTGCAGCGTGTGATCTGAATACAAGCTATGGAGGCTGTTAGATTTGTGTTGTAGATTGTCATTTATGCTTAGAAATATCTACTCATATATGCTTAGAGTTTTATAATCAATGTCATGTTGGTAGATGTTTTATCCTTAGCAGTCTGCAAATACTTTGTGTGCATTCCAGAGTGTTCTGGCATTCACACCCACATTATTGTTTCATGGTAGGATGAATGTATCTATATCTGTTTTAGTCTAAGTGCCTTTTGTTTAACCGTGAAAAGAGTTGGATGGACAATTGTAAATGACCACGGCCGACCCGACGACATGAACATGCTTTCTAAGCATTGCTTCATTGCACACTCTATTTACACTTCTCTCAAGGTTGCTGTGCACACTTGACTGCAGCTCTCCCGCTGCCAGCCGCACACATCACCACCAACAACAACATGATAGCAACCAGTTCAGCCTTTTAACCCGGATGTCCTGCTGGTGCGTACGCCTACCCTGCAGCGGCACCGCCGACCACACCCAGCCCCTAATTGCTGCTCGACTGCAGCTGCCTGATCTTTCAGGGTTTTAATTAGTAACTTATCAAAGTTGGTAGTGGTGGGGTATATATATGTGTGTGTGTGTGTGTGTGTGTGTGTGTGTGTGTGTCAGTCAATGACAGAGAGGGAGACAGACGGAGTAAGAGATTTTGTGTTACAAGCTTTTGTAACACTTCATGTTACCACTTCATGTTACTATGGACACACAGTGTGAGCATCTAGGTCACATCAGAGCATCAGGCCGTATAGTGTGAGACCATGCACCTACGAACTTGTAACCCTGCGATTCAGTTGTACAGTTTGAGCAGGAGCTTAATAACACGACTGAAAAAATCGCACAGTGTATGCCCAGCTTAAAATGCACGGTGAGAATAGCATATACTCTGTTCACTTTTTGTTAGACAATAAAGTAAAATGCATGGACATGGTGTCCATTTACCACACTAGGGATGCTGTTAATTTTAGCATGACCACACCATGAGGTATGCATTGATGTCTGGAGATAAATTGTACCAGTAATCAGCGTCATCTCTAGTCTGGTCTGTCTGGTTTGTTCGTGTAACTGAACACCCACAGAAATCCTTCACCCAGCCAACCAACATGTTTGTGGGTAGATCTGAATGCACCAGGTGTAAGTGCAGCCACTCAGCCTCTAACCAATGTGATGATAGAACCAGGCTATGGCACTTGCCACAGGTGGCAGTAGTGACGGAACTCCATTTCAGACTGCTCCAGCTGCTATGTGATACGACAGTAGATCTGTTACAAACTGAAGATCATATGCAAGTTTTGAAAATTAATTTATGAGTATTCTTAACTTAGCGTTAAAACGTTAAAATAATTTGTGTTCAAGAGCAATAAGACTGATGGAGTGTGTTGAAGGAAACCTCACAGATGAAATATTTAGTGTTTATTTGCTGGTTTCTCTGTAGCTGCTCCTTAAAAGCAAGTCTATCAGACATCTGGTTGACCATCACCAGTTAATTCGCGATGCCAGTTAATCTGGAACACCGGTTCCTCTACCGCACAGTGTAAAGAGGGAAAGACAGTACACTTAGTCCGTTTAGACCTTACAACCACACCCATGTTTTCTTTTACCTGAAACTCAGTACCATTGGAACTGTGGACAGTACTGTGGTACAATTAGAGATAAGGGCTGTTTGCTGTTTGTTTGTGAGCTGTCCAACTTTCTGTTGAGCTTATAAAATTCTGATTTATTAGACAGATTTTTTTAAAATTTTCTGTAGACTGCTTCCCTTTGTGTTTTTCAGCACTACACGACTCATACTCTTCAGTAAACCTTGCAAACCTCACATTTGTAGGTTAAGAATGGTTAAAAAATATCTTAAGTGTTAACTAACTGCCTACATCAACAAGTGTATTGAGGATGTAACAGTCACAAAAACCATAACTGTCCGGGCAAATCAAAAACCATGGATGACAGGAGAGGTCTACAGGCTGCTGAAAGCTCGGAATGTTGCCTTCAGAGAAGGAGACGAGGCGAGCCTGAGGACAGCTAGGGCCAACCTTTCCCGTGGCATCAGAGAGGCTAAGAGACAGTACTCCAGGAAAATATCTCATCACTTCAAAGACAGCAGAGACTCACGGAGCCTGTGGCGGGGCATTCAGACCATCACAGATTACAAGCCCCCACCACAGACCTGTGATAGCACTACCCCCCTGCTGAACGAGGTGAACACTTTCTTTGCTCGCTTTGAAGTCCAAAACAGCACCACTGCACAGAAGACCCCACCCCCTCCTGGCGACCAGGTGTTGACTCTGTCCCCGGACAGCGTGAGGAGATCCTCACCAGGATCAATGCACGTAAAGCTCCGGGTCCTGACAACATTCCTGGTCGTGTACTGAGAGACTGTGCGGTGGAACTCACTGATGTCTTCACAGACATCTTCAATATATCACTTATCCAGGCTGTCGTCCCCACATGTTTTAAAGCCACCACAATCATTCCGGTTCCAAAAAGTCATCTCCTCCTGCTTTAATGACTACCGTCCGGTTGCACTTACTCCCATCCTGATGAAGTGCTTCAACGACTAGTCATGCAACACATCAAGACTGTCCTGCCCCCTCCTGGATCCCTTCCAGTTTGCGTGATCGCCCAACCGCTCAACCGATGATGCTATCTCCACTGCTCTCCACTCAGCACTCACACACCTGGACAAAAAGACTCATATGTTCGAATGCTGTTCATTGATTTCAGTTCAGCATTCAACACTATAATCCCCAACAGCTCACTCAAAAACTGGTCCAGTTGGGGCTTAACACCTCTCTGTGCAACTGGCTGTTGGATTTCCTCACCGAAGACCTCAAGCAGTACGGGTCGGCAGTAATACATCCAGCACCATCATTTTAAACACGGGGCCCCGCAGGGATGTGTGCTGAGCCCCTCCTCTTCACTCTGCTGACCCATGACTGCACTCCATCATACAGCTCCAACCTCTTCATCAAGTTTGCGGACTACACAAACGGTGGTGGGTCTCATTAGCAACAGGGATGAGACCGACTACAGAAGTGAGGTGAGACGCCTGGCCAAGTGGTGTGTTGACAACAATCTCTCTCTGAATGTGGAGAAGACGAAGGAGATTGTTGTGGACTTCAGGAGAATGCACACCCAACATGCTCCTCTGACCATTGACGGAGCGCCTGTGGAGAGAGTGAGCAGCACTAAGTTCTTGGGTGTGCACATCACAGAGGATCTCTCCTGGACGTACAACACCACAGCACTGGCCAAGAAATCACAGCAGCGCTCTTCTTTCTCCGCAAACTAAGAAGAGCAGGAGCACCAGCCCCATCATGTACACTTTCTACAGAGGCACCATAGAGAGCATCCTGTCGAGCTGCATCACTGTGTGGTTTGGAGCCTGCAATGCGTCCTGTCACAGAACCCTCCAACGCATAGTGAGAGCTGCAGAGAGGATCATTGGTGTC
The DNA here is from genome assembly GCF_013358895.1 of Oreochromis aureus. Taxonomy (NCBI): domain Eukaryota; kingdom Metazoa; phylum Chordata; class Actinopteri; order Cichliformes; family Cichlidae; genus Oreochromis; species Oreochromis aureus. The sequence continues at coordinate 67,371,689 of NC_052944.1, forward strand.
TCTCCCTCCCTCCAGGACATTTACAGCACCCGTCTCACTAAAAAAGCCCTTTGCATAGCGGCTGATCCCACGCACCCAATGCAAAGCTTCTTCAAGCTGCTGCCGTCAGGGAGGCGACTGAGGAGTCTCCAAGCCAGGACCAGCAGACTGAAGGACAGCTTCATCCATCAGGCTGTCAGGAAGCTTAACTCCTCCCGATTCTGCCCCTCTCCCTCTCTCCTCCACGGTCTCACTGAACTCTGTCACACACACACACACACACACACACACACACACTCTCTGACTCACTCACTGGCCTGCACCAGTTATTAGCCACCTGTGGAGCATTGGACTGCCATTACCTCATAAGACTTTGTTCTGTTACACTACCTCCTACCGTACATTACCAAATCTCCATTTGCACTATTTGCCTATTTGCACTACCCTGCCTGGTCTACACTGAATGTCATCTACCGTTACCGTTACCTGAATATTGTATATTGTATATTGTATATTGTATATTGTATAGCTTGTACTGTATTTATTCAAATTTTACTTTTTAATTATTTTACTTGCATTTTTAATCTCTCTCTTATATTTAAATGTTCATTGCTACTTCTTCTAGGGTTTGAGAGTAACGGAATTTCTATTCTCTGTATGTCCTGTACATATGGCAGAATTGACAAATAAAGTTGACTTTGACTTTGACTTTGAAAAAAAAAAAAAAAAAAAAAAAAAAAAAAAAACTAGTGTCTTGATACTAGCATTCTAGTCCTGTCCAAAGCTGGGCATAACCTGTGCTATTTTTGACCCATTTTGAGATGACGTTTCAGTCGTACAACCATTTTGAGGATCTGCCCGAGTTTCGCCTTAACCGTGTGTTGTGCATCGTGTAGTATACATGGGGTAATGAGAAGTGATTAACACCTCACGACCAGCTCCCGATCTGGAATCGTATGGTCACAAGAAAATCAAACCTGTTTGAAATCCTGGTCGCCCCTCGTAAGGGTATTGCACTGTTGAAGCAGTGCTACGAGCCAATTTAACACAACCTCTAAGACTGCGCATGTGCAAACACTGAAATGGAAGTGAGAAAGACGGAGTAGCAAGGCAGTGCAGCGTGTGATCTGAACAACTTGTAGAACTTTGGTAAGCTCATCCAAGCCTTTCAGGTTTTTCAAGACAGCATAATTAGTCATTTAAGACCTTACAACCACACCCATGTTTTCTTTTACCTGAAACTCAGTACCATTGGAACTGTGGACAGTACTGTGGTACAATTAGAGATAAGGGCTGTTTGCTGTTTGTTTGTGAGCTGTCCAACTTTCTGTTGAGCTTATAAAATTCTGATTTATTAGACAGATTTTTTTAAAATTTTCTGTAGACTGCTTCCCTTTGTGTTTTTCAGCACTACACGACTCATACTCTTCAGTAAACCTTGCAAACCTCACATTTGTAGGTTAAGAATGGTTAAAAATATCTTAAGTGTTAACTAGTGTCTTGATACTAGCATTCTAGTCCTGTCCAAAGCTGGGCATAACCTGTGCTATTTTTGACCCATTTTGAGATGACGTTTCAGTCGTACAACCATTTTGAGGATCTGCCCGAGTTTCGCCTTAACCGTGTGTTGTGCATCGTGTAGTATACATGGGGTAATGAGAAGTGATTAACACCTCACGACCAGCTCCCGATCTGGAATCGTATGGTCACAAGAAAATCAAACCTGTTTGAAATCCTGGTCGCCCTCGTAAGGGTATTGCACTGTTGAAGCAGTGCTACGAGCCAATTTAACACAACCTCTAAGACTGCGCATGTGCAAACACTGAAATGGAAGTGAGAAAGACGGAGTAGCAAGGCAGTGCAGCGTGTGATCTGAACAACTTGTAGAACTTTGGTAAGCTCATCCAAGCCTTTCAGGTTTTTCAAGACAGCATAATTAGTCATTTAAGACCTTACAACCACACCCATGTTTTCTTTTACCTGAAACTCAGTACCATTGGAACTGTGGACAGTACTGTGGTACAATTAGAGATAAGGGCTGTTTGCTGTTTGTTTGTGAGCTGTCCAACTTTCTGTTGAGCTTATAAAATTCTGATTTATTAGACAGATTTTTTTAAAATTTTCTGTAGACTGCTTCCCTTTGTGTTTTTCAGCACTACACGACTCATACTCTTCAGTAAACCTTGCAAACCTCACATTTGTAGGTTAAGAATGGTTAAAAAATATCTTAAGTGTTAACTAGTGTCTTGATACTAGCATTCTAGTCCTGTCCAAAGCTGGGCATAACCTGTGCTATTTTTGACCCATTTTGAGATGACTTTTCAGTCGTACAACCATTTTGAGGATCTGCCCGAGTTTCGCCTTAACCGTGTGTTGTGCATCGTGTAGTATACATGGGGTAATGAGAAGTGATCAACACCTCACGACCAGCTCCCGATCTGGAATCGTATGGTCACAAGAAAATCAAACCTGTTTGAAATCCTGGTCGCCCCTCGTAAGGGTATTGCACTGTTGAAGCAGTGCTACGAGCCAATTTAACACAACCTCTAAGACTGCGCATGTGCAAACACAGAAATGGAAGTGAAAAAGACGGAGTAGCAAGGCAGTGCAGCATGTGATCTGAACACAAGCGATGGAGGCACAATTTGTAGAACTTTGGCAAGCTCATCCGAGCCTTTCAGGTTTTTCAAGACAGCATAATTAGTCAATTAAAACCTTACAACCACACCCATGTTTTCTTTTACCTGAAATTCAGTACCATTGGAACTTTGGACAATACTGTGCTACAATTAGAGATAAGGGCTGTTTACTGATCATGAGGGTTCAAAACTTTTTTGTCCCCATTTGGTCAAAAAAGTGTGGCTCCATCTTCCTTGTGCTGGCTGTGTTTGTCCTAATCTTCATTGTGTATGACACGAACATTATGGAGGTAAGGATTTGTTTTTTATGTATTTATATAAGACAAGACAAGGGAATAGGACACATACATATGCAGATTATGATGAGTTTATGTGTGTGACCCAGCTTTGTCTGTGCCCAGGTCAGTGCAGTGAGAATATTGCTATTTTCAAAGGAGTGAAAAGACATATAAAAACAATAAGAAAAAGACAGCATAATTAAATAAAACTAAAGCGTATTCTGCTAGGATAACAACAAAAATATGCATCAAAACACAAGATTGTCAAACAGAAAATTACTAAGAAAACCTCTCTCTCACTGAGACAGAAAGAATGAGGATGTTTATGTTTTATGACTTTGGAGGGGAGCTTAAGCTATAAGAATTTGAGAAATGGTCAGACACTTCGAGATTTTGCAGGACACCCTCCCTTGCTCATCTCCTGTCGGGACATTTATGCTCAAAGTGTTGTATTGAATAATGAGGATTGTATGGAATAAAGAGATTGTTGATTGAGCATTTATACACTGAGTTATGTTCTTCCTTCAGCCCAATGATGAAAGAATTGAGGTATTTAACAATAGCAACAAAAATATGCATCAAAACACAGGATTGCCAAACAGAAAATTACTAAGAAAACCATAAAGTAAAAGCAGATATCAAAGACTCCGCAATACCACAACAAATCAAACTCGCTTAAGAATAACAACAAAAACAAGAAGCACTCCAGCGACCTCATGCAAGGCAGCTTAGCTCTCGGTAGTATTTACTTTTTAGGGAGTATTCAATTTGCATTATGTATTTTTCAATGTACTTTAAGAAATTTGTATCACAGTAAAAATTTAATAAAGGTAACATGACAGATGTTTACTTTAATTACACAAAGATTATGTAGGAATAGGTAATAAATAATGGGCATTGATTTGCAAAAAAGACCATGAATAACTTAGGTTTATTATATAATATTATATTATGTGTCTAACTAATTAGCCAGCTCATTCTTTTTCTGTTGACAATACTTTCTTTTAGGGAGGGTAATGGATTAAATGTTTATGACCACAGTTTACACCCCAACATTTTTTTTTTTAATCAGAATTCATTCAAAATCTTTGAGCTATTGTGTTTCCAGACAGAATGCCATACATGCATGCACACACACAATTGCTACCAAAACATAACAAAACACGAATGAGGAACTTAAAGCTTAAAAATACCCACATTGACACATATTCACCAAGAGTCTTAAATGAAGCAATTATTTCTCACCATTATTATTATATGAAGCGATATCTATGATTTTAAGCTGAACATAATAAGTCGAAAGTCAGAAATTCCTAGTTTCCAGTCGGAACTTCTTTGAGGAACGCCTAACCCTAACCCTTTTCAATAAACTCTTCATTATGTGGGATGCACATCAAAACATCAGTGCCAGTCCCCTCTCAGAATGAATTTTCCATTATACAATGTCAACAATGTTTATCTGATGCATTTTTGTTCACTGCCAGACTCCCACACTTTTCAACTTTCACAATAAAGTGAACAACACCAAAATCATCCATCCACCCACCATTTCCAATGTTACTCCACCTGTTGGCGTGTGGTACAACTTCTGGAAGCTAAAACCACTCTCCCCGAAGGAAGCCTTTGAAGAAGACCTCTTGCTACAGTCCATTGCTTGGCCTGACACTCCAGCTTTACAATCTCTTTCCCTGAGGAAGTCCAGTGACCCAGCCCACAGCACCTTCAACATTCTCGGAAGGATGGGAGGAGGACAGTGGCAAATAGGGGATAAGCTGGAGGTTATTATCAAAATGTATGATTTCCAGGGCCATCCAAAGAACTATGGGGGAGACGTCATAGTTGCTCGCCTACACAACCCAACTCTTGGTGCAGGTGTAGCAGGGAAAGTAGTGGATCATCTCAATGGCTCCTACTCTGCTGTATTCTCTTTACTCTGGGAAGGAAATGCACAGGTTGAGGTAATGCTAAATTTCATCACGTTAAATGTGATTGTAACCGTGATAGATTTGTGATTTTGTCTCCCCTTTTTCCTCTTCTTTGAGTTGCTTCCTTTAGGGATTGGCACAGCAAAATCATCTGCTTCCTTCTCACCCTATTCTTTGCATCCTCCTATCACAAATCACCTCCTCAACTCAAGATTTCGTTAAAGTTGTCTACCTGTAATGGCACTTTTTAAAATATTTGCATTAAAACCCTCTCTCATTGTTTACTATTTCATCCAGCTTACCCCAGAAATTCCTTTCTCTTCTGACATCCAACTTGTGGGGCAGAATTCAACATCACCCTTTTGATTTACAACTTTGAACTCCTAATCCTACCGGACAAACTCTTAATCTCCACATAGGGCTGGGTGTCTCAAGAAATGATTAAATAAAACCTTGCTTTCCTGTGAAATATTTTGTTTGAGTCTGCTTTTGGGTCCATCTCTTTGCTCTCTTGCCATCTCGGCCTTGTGACCATGCTACTCCTCTTTTCAACAATCTAGTTTTCTTCATCCTTGGGCTATAGTTGTTGGGTTGTCATGGTCTGTAATGCTGTCACTTGAGGTGTCCTTAACATTTTCTGTTGCCATTTCATCTTTTATCTCACTTTCGCTTCTAATGTGCTCACATGTTTGCATGTACAGCTGTACAGCTGGCTACTCACACTGCATGCTTCACCTAACATTACATACAGTGGCTTCGGCCCCCTTGAACTTTTCCACATTTTGTCACATTACAGCCACAAACATGAATCAATTTTATTGGAATTCCACATGAAAGACCAATACAAAGTGTTGTGCACGTGAGAAGTGGAACGAAAATCATACATGATTCCAAACATTTTTTACAAATAAATAACTGAAAAGTGGGGTGTGCGTAATTATTCAGCCCCCTGAGTCAATACTTTGAGGAACCACCTTTTGCTGCAATTACAGCTGCCAGTCTTTTAGGGTATGTCTCTACTAGAACTGGGCGATATATCGATTTTTTTAAAAATATCGATATATTTTTTATACGAGATATAAGATGTGACAATATCCTTTATATCGATATAGTCTATGTTACGTTATAATTATAGTTGCGGAGCCGCAAGTTTGCCTCTCTTTCGTCCACTTTTGTCTTTACACAACGTTACTTGACCTCGCCTCTCCTTCACTGAACACAACTCCCCCTCCTCCCCCATCGCTTCACCTGCAGGCAGCGTCAAGATGGACACGGCAAATCTCCGTTAATGAGTTACTGCGCATCGCCCCGTGTGTGGGGCTGGACGGTGTCAATGTGTTAACGAGGTAACCACGCTAACGAGCTAGCCACGCTAACGCCATGCACGGCCTGAAATCCTTTCATTTTCTCAAAAGTTGACTGTGTGCCTTTTGTATGAATTCTGGTTGTGCTTGATGACCGCGAACCGATTTTATGTGATACACAGCGCTCAGCAATCTGTCAAAAAATGTTTTAGTACGACTTTGGTAAGTTACGGAGCTGCACCGCTTGATGGATCGTCGGAGCATTACGGCTACCGAGGAGCCTCGCGGAGTAATACGTACTGTGCGTCAACGTAATATTACCGTATTGTGTGTGTATAAGGACCATAAATGGCACCTGTTCAGGGACATGGTTACGAAGCGGATTTCAAACTCCAGGCTGTCAGTCACGCAGTAGAAGTTGGGAACAGAGCAGCTGTGAAATCTGTATGTTATTATGCTCAGCGTCTTTTAGTTTACATTTTGACTGCACAATTGTGAGCTCTTTGTTATGCACAAAACGACACAGTTTTCTTTTATTTATAGAGCATCATTATTTAATAAATGCTCATAATTTATTTTTGAGTAGTTTTTTTCATGTACATCTATGCTGTATGTTAATAAAAGTGCCTGTGTGACATCTGGGACACAGCTTTGACTAAGAACTCTCTTTTTGTTCTTACTTTATGGCTTTATCGAGATATATATCTTATATCGCCATCCAGCTAAAAAATATCGAGATATGAATTTTGGGTCATATCGCCCAGCTCTAGACTCTCTACCAGCTTTGCACATCTAGAGACTGAAATCCTTGCCCATTCTTCTTTGCAAAACAGCTCCAGCTCAGTCAGATTAGATGGACAGCGTTTGTGAACAGCAGTTTTCAGATCTTGCCACAGATTCTTGATTGGATTTAGATCTGGACTTTGATTGGGCCATTCTAACACATGGATATGTTTTGTTTTAAACCATTCCATTGTTGCCCTGGCTTTATGTTTAGGGTTGTTGTCCTGCTGGAAGGTGAACCTCCGCCCCAGTCTCAAGTCTTTTGCAGACTTCAAGAGGTTTTCTTCCAAGATTGCCCTGTATTTGGCTCCATCCATCTTCCCATCAACTCTGACCAGCTTCCCTGTCCCTGCTGAAGAGAAGCACCCCCAGAGCATGATGCTGCCACCACCATATTTGACAGTGGGGATGGTGCATTCAGAGTGATGTGCAGTGTTAGTTTTCTGCCACACATAGCGTTTTGCATTTTGGCCAAAAAGTTCCATTTTGGTCTCATCTGACCAGAGCACCTTCTTCCACATGTTTGCTGTGTCCCCCACATGGCTTGTAGCAAACTGCAAAGTTCTTATGGTTTTCTTCTAACAATGGCTTTCTTGTTGCCACTCTTCCATAAAGGCCAACTTTGTGCAGTGCACGACTAATAGTTATCCTATGGACAGATTCCCCCACCTGAGCTGTAGATCTCTGCAGCTCGTCCAGAGTCACCATGGGCCTCTTGGCTGCATTTCTGATCAGCTCTCTCCTTGTTCGGCCTGTGAGTTTAGGTGGACGGCCTTGTCTTGCTAGGTTTACAGTTGTGCCATACTCCTTCCATTTCTGAATGATCGCTTGAACAGTGCTCCGTGGGATGTTCAAGGCTTGGGAAATCTTTTTGGAGCCTAAGCCTGCTTTAAATTTCTCAATAACTGTATCCCTGACCTGTCTGGTGTGCTCTTTGGACATCATGGTGTTGTTGCTCCCAATATTCTCTTAGACAACCTCTGAGGCCGTCACAGAGCAGCTGTATTTGTACTGACATTAGATTACACACAGGTGCACTCTATTTAGTCATTAACACTCATCAGGCAATGTCTATGGGAAACTGACTGCACTCAGACCAAAGGGGGCGGAATAATTACGCACACCCCACTTTACAGTTATTTATTTTTAAAAAAATGTTTGGAATCATGTATGATTTTCCTTCCACTTCTTACGTGTACACCACTTTGTATTGGTCTTTCACGTAGAATTCCAATAAAGTTGATTCATATTTGTGGCTGTAATGTGACAAAATGTGGAAAAGTTCAATACCGAATACTTTTGCAAGCCACTGTAGCCGTTAGTCTATTTCTGCTACATGACTGATTTGATGTGGCACTATTCTCATTGTCATTGTGTAACGCGGTAAAGGGACCAGGGCGCCTGACTGCAGCTTCATAGACAATGAGCTATCAGAAGTAGTTTCGACTATCGAGCCTGAGTGTGTGAATAAAACACAGGAAACCAAAATAGAGCTCAAAAAATATATATTATGTATGTTATGAGAAATATATAAACAGATGTACAAAAAAAATATAACCATATATATCACAAACAAAAATAATGTTGACAAAACAAAACAGCTTATTAAGTTCCAAAAGGAGGTGGGATGAGGTTTAGTCCAGTATGAGATCAGTTTAGGTTCATGGACCTGTGATAGGTCATGTGTTAACAGTTTAATTCAGTCCATAGGTTCACAAGTCCTACCGCAATGCAGCGGTGGTTGGGTGGCTCGCCATCCCGCGCTGATCAAGGCTGATCGCAGGGGAAAAAAAGAAAAAACCTGACCTAAACAAGGTCAAAAACATAAATTATCATTCACAGAAGAAAATGAAACAGCATTCTACTGTTGTGACAAAATAAATACATAAATAACAAAGTCAAGTAATTAATGCCATGTTTCATACAACAATCAATAACCAAACAAATCATAACATTATCTCTTATAATGACTATCATTCAAAATACTATTACAAAACAACATTCTCATGGGTCCCATCAAAGTATATCAGCAATAAAGCTAATAAACATTATCCAAAGTTAATCAAATATATTTACAAAAAACATTTAATCACAGGAGTTGCACAACAGATTCAATAATCTAAAGGGAGTTTAACTCCGTGCAAAATCTCATAGGCCGTTTTGGCATTTAAACAGAAAAGTAACAAAAAACATCCAAAACGGACAAAACTACAAAAATCAAATCACTCGTTCAACTCTTGATACGTTAATTCAACATTCGTCCATAGTGGAATAAACAAAAACAACAATATTCGATAAATAAAACTAGTGATTGCACTTACCGTCCCTAGCCTAGCATTAGCTTACCGGCATTTTAGAATGCGCGACCGCGGCTCCGCATTTTCATTAATTGTGACCAAACAAAACAAACAAATAACTCACCATTGAGTCGATTGTGAGGTGGTGTAAAGATGAACTAGAAAGCGAAAATTTCAGAAGAAATTTTATGTGTGCCTATGCCGCTGCTAATCACTGTAGTTTGCCATTCATACGGCTACAGAGAGCAAAACTCAGAAGAGCAGCCATTCTCCACCATGAACTATGGTAAAAACAAACACCGCTCACGCTTCACAGATGACAGCTTACAGTTTTGTGTAAAGATGAAGTGACTTCGTACAGCGCCGATTTGCAGACGCTGTGCACACAGGTTCATGAGCAGAAGTCCCATTGTACCACGGCAGACCCGACAATGTTTGCATGAACACACTTTGAAGCATTACATTATAGACCACTTTTCACACATGCATTCACTTTTTGTTTTTTGTTATTTTTACACAGTGTTCTGAATTATGAACAATGGTCTACAGCCAATCCTGTGTATTATTATACAAACTTTGGTTGTGAGATTCAGATAACTATTTAATAAAAGCTAAATATTTTATATGAGAGTAAGAAAGAAAAGTATATCTTTGTGTCCACCTTTCTCTGTTAATGCCCTAGCTCCCCAAAAGCTTTGCTAGATCCGCCCCTGCACAGTTACCAGCTGTCAGCTACACAAAAAGGAGCTTGGTCTTTGTCTCTCAGAAACAACTCATAACTTCCCTTCAACTCATTCATGTCACCTAAAGTGTAAACCTGTTTCTCCATCATCAGTTCAGCTCTGATGATTCAGTAAGGACATCTCCTGATTTCATCTTCATGCTCCAGCAAACATCAGCTGATACTAGAAATTAAAATCAAAAGAATTCTAACAACAGCTGATCAAGCTTAAACATGCTGCTGTTGTTTAGCGCGATAAATAAGAGCGAACAGCCGATCATTGATCAGTTTCATGATTGACGCTTTCAACACGCGAGAGAATGACAGGGAGGCTTCAGAACGACAGAATAAATCATAATGTTTTCTCTGAATGTGGGACGATTCCGTTTGTACGGCACGGCAACTCTATGAACTAACCCTAATGAATAAAATAAAGTCCAACGTCAGTAACTTAGTGCGCACACAGCTGTATATAAACTCCCGTGGCATTACGATTGTAAAAGGTCAACGAAAATAAATTACACCTAAACTCGGTTTATATCTGACCCAAATAGAGTGCAGTTCATAACTTCTTACCTGAAATTCAGTTCACCTCACGCTCCTGCCGTCGGTTTCCAGCATCATCGGCCCATATAAACGAAAAATAAGTCCAGCTAAAACACATACTGTCGGCGAAGCGACCGGGTGCTGACACGAGTTTCACCCGCCTCAATATAAGCCAAGCCTGGGTGCTTTTTCACGAAGGGTCGCTAGCGGCGCGAGCTAACTATGCTGCGGCGCGCTAGCTAGCTAGCCGGCTATCAGCAACACATAAGAGAACTGCTGCTAAATAAACTACACCTAAACTCGGTTTATATCTGACCCAAATAGAGTGCAGGTCATAACTTCTTACCTGAAATTCAGTTCACCTCACGCTCCTGCCTTCGCTTTCCCTGATCCACGATTGACCTCCGCGTTAGCAAACACCGGTCGATCGGCGGTCGCGGCATGTCCTTTCTGTCATACACCGGTGGATAGCTGCCCACTGTTGTAGCTCCGCATTATAGCACCACCAAACAACTCAGTTATTTTTTCCACATCCAGCTGTAACTCCGATTCTGTGCGAGCATTTGCGAGAGACCGGGGAGGTGAAAGGAGAGAGAGAGTCCCCTCGCTGTCCATTTGCAGCCAAGTGCGGCAGCTAGCTAGGTAGCCGGCTAGCTGTCAGGCAGGACCGAGGTCGTCAGAGCATTGTCGCTAATATGGGATGTCTTGATAAAACAAGCAGATATTTGAAGTTTACACACCTACATTCTCGCCTGAAAATATCTTAAAAGTTTATTTTGTGACCTAGAAACACTAATAAAAGACATATAAAACGAAGTGGTGGCCGCCATTGTTTAACTCGGCAGAGGTGTGCTATGAATTGTGGGATATGGAGTTTTCCACCAAGCATAGAAGCCATTGTGTTTACCGTAACTATTCAATGGTTCGCGCAACCTTAAAACCTCCAATGGTTCCTGAAAGCAGCGAGGCTGTGCGCGCCATTGATATTGTCGTCATTACGGTATCCAAATAAGGGTAGACAGGCTGTACCACTCCCGGCATACCACTAGAGAGAGCCAACACACCACAAATGAAGTTTGAAATTTGTTTCAATGGGACCAAAAGATGGCGCCAACACACCACAAATGAAGTCTGTTTATTTGGCGCCAAAAGATGAATTGGCCTAAATTTGCACTAAAATATTAATATTTAAAAAACTATAAAAGTCATAAACACCAAAAGTCATGACATAATAGTCCAGCTCCAGCCGCACAAAATGATCTAACATATGTAACCCTAATGTCAAAACTGTTCGGCAGAGGAGCGCGCGGGAAAATTTTCACTAAAATATTAATATTTAAAAAACTATAAAATTCATAAACACCAAAAGTCATAGCACACCATTCCAGATCCGGCCGCACAAAATGAGGTAACATATATGAAGCTTTTCTCAAAACTGCGGGGCGTGATACGTGCCGAAATTTAGGCGGAAGATGGAGAATAATAATAACTAGAAAAATTTGCATTTCCTGCGAAAATGCAGTGTGGATGCTGTAAAGCTGAAGCTGTCAGCTGAAACTAGCTGAAAAAGCTGAAAAGTTGCAGAAATTGTAAAACCTTTGCAAAAATTGTAATAACTTTGCAGAAGTATAAGAACTTAGCAAAATGTAATTACTTAGCAGAACTGCAATAACGTAAAGAAAACATAATACTTGGCAGAAATACAATAACATACCAGAACTTAGCAGCAGAAATTAGAATAAATATTGTAACTTAGCAGAAACAAGATAACTTTTCAGAAATACAGGATTTTAGCAAACATGGTACAAGATTACATAGATACTTTATTTAAACAAAAAAATACCTAAACATTGCACAAATACTGTGATTTAGGACAAATACTACAACATAGCAGAAATGCTGTAATTCAGCAAATATACTATGCTATGGCACAAATAAAAAGAATATGCTCAAATACTATGATTTTGCTCAAATAATATGATTAAGCAATAATACTAAGATTTAGCAGAAATACTGTATTTAGCACAAATACCGAAAAGTAGCAGAAATACTGTAATTTAGCATAATAGTAATAACTTGCACAATTACAAATATGGACATGGTAAATGGCCTGTATTTATATAGCGCTTTTATGGTCCCTAAGGACCCCAAAGCTCTTTACATATCCAGTCATTCACCCATTCACACACTGGTGATGGCAAACTACGTTGTAGCCACAGCCACCCTGGGGCGCACTGACAGAGGCGAGGCTGCTGGACACTGGCGCCACCGGGCCCTCTGACCACCACCAGTAGGAAACGAGTGAAGTGTCTTGCTCAAGGACACAACGACCGAGACTGTCCGAGCCGGGGCTCGAACCGGTAACCTTCCGATTACAAGGCGAACTCCCAACTCTTGAGCCACGATCACCCCCATATATGGAAACACACATGCACAGAGACACACACAGGATCCAATTCAATCAACCAGTGTAAATATATTGATTTTAAATCACACAATAAGATACACCCATAAAAAGGCTCTCTCTCTCTCTCTCTGTCATACACACACACACACACACACACGCAGCAGCAGCAGAAGCAAGCGAACAAACAGGGGCTGTACATACAGTGTTTCCTGTATGTTTCTAGGTAGGTCAAAAAGCCTGGAGCTGCTTAATTTGAATCCACCAATCAGAAAGGCTATGTACTTTTTCCCGCCAAAACAGGTGCACCTGTTTTTACACACGCAGCACAGAGACAGGATTTGTGCAATCTATTTTTCATAGTGAGGACTCCTCTCAAACAAATGGCTATAATTTCCTTACCAGCTGCGCCACTGGGAAAGATAGTGAGCTCTTGGGAAACAGGGTGATGAGCAGTCAGAATTAGATCGCGGTGAGAGGCAAAGAGCGCCGTTTTTTGGAGTTACAAAACGTCGTGTAACTCCAAAACTAGGTTGACTAGAAGCATAATTCTTGTACTGGGTGAATCAGCGAACATTGGTGTACTTTGACTGCGATTTTGTACATCCGCCGCTGAGATATGACGAGAGAAGAAACGGCAGACCTCAGATATGATTGGCTGGCTGGGAAGCTGGCAGAAATATATAGTAATAGTGTGATTAAGCATAAATACTACATTTAGCAGAAATACTGTATTAAGCACAAATCCTATAAAAAGCAGAAATACTATATTAAGCAATATAAATATCCTATAAAAATGGTAT